>NC_061864.1:36766260-36917220 GCF_907164915.1 Impatiens glandulifera | reverse complement strand
TTTTGGTAATCGCATTAAAACATTGTCATGTACCTATAGAGAGATAGGTTTTTTAGTTTGAATTGTATAAAAGCAATTTCATGCACCTATCGAAAGTTAGGGATTTTGGATGTATCGTAAATATGATGTTATATACCTATCGAGATATATAGTTTTTGGTCGAATCTTATAAAACATTATCATGTACCTAACGAGAGATATTGTTTAGAGTTGAATCATATTAACATGGTCATGTACCTATTACAAGATAAGGTTTTGGTTGAATCGTATAAAAACAATGTTTTACACAAATTGAGAGATAAAGGTTTTTAAATGAATCTTATAAAAGCATAGTCATGTATCTATCGAGAGATAGGTATTTGGTTGAATCTTATAAAAATGATTTCATGTACCTATCGAAAAATATGGTTCTTAGTGTAATCAAATAAACACGATGTCATATATCTATCGTTAGGTAATATTTTTTTTGTTTAATCGTATAAAAATAATGTCAGTATTTATCGAGATATAGGGTTTTTGTTCGAATTATATAAAAAAATATCATGTACCTATCGAGAGATAAAGGTTTTAGTTGAATCGTATAAAACGATGTTACGTACCTATTGAGAGATATGATTGTTGGTTGAATTATATAAAATAATGTCATGTACCTATCGAGAGATAGGGATTTGGTTGAATCTTATCAAAACTATGTAATGTACTTATGGAAAGATATGGTTTTTGGTTGAATCTTATAAACATGATGTCATGTACCTATCGCAAGATAAGGTTATGGTAATTTGTATAAACATGATGTCATATACCTATCGAGAGATATTGTTTTTAGTTGATTCGTATAAACATGATGTGATGTTCCTATCGAGAGAGGGTTTTGGATAAATTGTTTAAAAATATATGTACCAATCAAAAGATTTGATTTTGGTTGAATCGTATAAGAACGATGTCATGTACCTCTTAAGAGATGGGGTTTTTGATAGAATCGCATAAAAATGATATCATGTACCTGTCGAGAGATAGGGTTTTTAGTTTGAATTGTATAAAAGCAATGTCATGCACCTATCGAAAGTTAAGGATTTTAGATGTATTTTATAAAAATAATGTCATATACCTATCGAGATATATAGTTTTGGTAAATCTTATAAAAACGTTATCATTTACTTAACGAGAGATAGGGTTTTGGATTTAATTGTATAAATATGATGTCATGTACCTATCACAAGATAAGGTTTTGGTTGAATCGTATAAAAACAATGTTATATACAAATTGAGAGATAAAGGTTTTTGAATGAATCTTATAAAAGCATAGTCATGTACCTATCGAAAGATATAGTTCTTAGTGTAATCAAATAACACGGTGTCTTGTAACTATCGAGAGATAATATTTTTTGTTTAATCGTATAAAAATGATGTCATGTACTTATCGAGATATAGGTTTTTGATCGAATTTTATAAAAATAATATCATGTACTTATCAAGAGATAGAGGTTTTAGTTGAATCGTATAAAAACAATGTTATGTACCTATTGAGAGATATGATTGTTGGTTGAATCGTATAAAAACAATGTCATGTACCTATTGAGACATAGGGATTTTGATGAATCTTATCAAAACTATGTAATGTACCTATGGAAAGATATGGTTTTTGGTTGAATCGTATAAACATGATGTCATGTACCTATCGCAAGAAAAGGTTTTGGTTTTTGTATAAACATGATTTCATATACCTATCGAGCGATAGGGTTTTTGGTTGATTCGTATAACATGATGTCATGTACCTATACAAAATAGGGTTTTTGGTTGAATTTTATAAAAATGATGTCATGTACCTATTGAGAAATAGGTTTTTTGTTAAATCGTAAGAAAACGATTTCATGTACCTTTTGAGAGATACAGTTTTTTTTGAATCTTATAAACAAGATGTCATGAACATAACGAGAGATAGGGTTTTGGTTGAATTGTATAAAAATGATGTCATGTACCTATCGAGAGATATGGTTTTTGATTAATCTTATAAAATGTTGTAATGTACCTTTATAGAGATAGGGTTTTTGGTTGAATCGCATAAAAAAGATGTCATGTACCATCGAGAGATAGGATTTTGGTTAAATAGTATAAAAATGATGTTATGTACCTAATGAGATATTGAATTTTGGATAAATTGAATAAAAAATATGTCATGTACCAATCAAAAACTTGATTTTTGGTTGAATCGTATACAACGAAGTCATGTACATATCGATAGATAGGGTTTATTATTTGGATTGTATAAAAGCAATATCATCTACCTATCGAGAGTTAGGGATTTTGGATGAATCGTATAAAATGCTGTCATGGTACATATCGACAGATAAGAGTTTTGTGATGAATCTAGGAAAAAACAATGTAACATTATATATCCGAACGATAGGGTTTGGCTTTAATCTTAAAAAATGATGTAATGTTAATTACCTATCGCTATATTAGTGTTTGGCCCCCCGGAACTCATATAAAATGTTTTGTCATGTTCCTAACGAGAGCTAGGGTTTGTTTTGGGTTTAATCCATATAAATATGATGTCATGTACCTATCACAAGATAAGGTTTGGCTTGAATCGTATAAAAACAATGGTATATACAAATTGAGAGATAAAGGTTTTTCAATGAATCTTATTAAAAGCATAATCATGTACCTATCGAAGATATAGTTATTGTGTAATCAAATAAACACGGTGTCTTGTAACTATCGAGAGATATATATTTTTTTGGTTAATCTTATAAAAATGTTGTAATGTACATTTATAGAGATAGGGTTTTGGTTGAATCGCATAAAAAGATATCATGTAACTATCAAGAGATAGGGTTTTTGGTAACATAGTATAAAACACGATGTTATGTACCTATTGAGAGATATGATGTTGGTTCAATTATATAAAACCAATGTATGTACCTATTGAGAGATAGGGATTTTGTTGAATCTTATCATAACTATGTAATGTACCTATGAAACGATAAGGTTTTTGGTTGAATTCGTATAAACATGATGTCATGTACCTATCGCAAGAAAGGTTTGGGTTATTTGTATAAACATGATGTCATATACCTCTCGACTGATAGGGTTTTTGGTTGATTCGTATAAACATGATGTCATGTACCTATTGAGAAATAGGGTTTTTGGTGATCTTATAAAAATGCTGTCATGTACCTATTGAGAAATAGGGGTTTTGGTTGAATCGTAAAATACGATTTCATGTACCTTTGAGAGATACAGTTTTTGGTTAAATCTTATAAACAAGATGTCCATGTACATAACGAGAGATAGGGTTTTGGTTGAATTGTATAAAAATGATGTCATGTACCTATCGAGAGATATTGTTTTTGGTTAATCTTATAAAATGTTGTAATGTACCTTTATAGAGATAGATTTTGGTTGAATCGTATAAAAATGATGTCATGTACCTATCAAGAGATAGGGTTTTGGTTAAATCATATAAAAACGATGTTATGTACCTATTGATAGATAGGGTTTTTGATAAATTGTATAAGAAATATGTCATGTACCAATCAACAAATTTGGTTTTTGGTTGAATCGTTTACAAACGTTCCAATAAAATTTTCTCTTTTGACCATTCCTAAAAAAATCTGAAAATATTCTAAGTGTTGGGAAGGAGTATTTGCGAAAGTTTTCCAATAAACTTTCTCTTTTGACCCTTCCTAAAAAAATTTGAAAATAGTTCTAAGTGTTGGGAAGGGTATTTGCTAAAGTTTATTAGAAAACTTTCGCTTTCGACCTTCCTATAAAAATATGAAAATTTTCTAAGTGTTGGGAAGGGGTAATTTTGAAAGTTTATTGGAAAATTTAAGCTTTTTCATCCTTCCTAAAAAATCTGATAATTTTTCTAAGTTGGCATTTACGAAAGTTTATTGAAAAACTTTCCATTTTGACCCTTCCTAAAAATATTCTGTTTAAGGTCAGGACCGAGAGATATTTGATAATCTCTATGTTTTGAATATAGGTACCAAAAGTTAATTAATAAAATTTGGTATTCGTTCCATATTCTATGTGATTTTTTGGAAGTATTTTGTCTAAAATATTTTATCACATCAAGTGTGTTATTTTTTAAGAATGAAGATTGTGTTTAATGTATAAATGTATATGATTGTGTTTGATAATATAAAGAAGTATATATATGTATGTTTGTGTTTGATGATAATTAGATTGTGTGTAAAGTTTGATTGTAATGATGTATGGGATTGTCTAATGTTTTAAGGATATCAAATGTGTTAAATTAATGTTGTTCAAGTTTATTAGAAGGTGAAAACCAATTAATTTAAGAATTTATGAAGTGGTAATTAATACCGAAAGTTTTAAGTATATCTTTCGAAAATAATCATCAAACGAAAGATATACCATTAACTTTCGGTATTACCACTACATAATTTGTTAATTTAATTGGAATTCTACTTTCTAATCTAGACTCCTAACTAATCTAATCAAGTGTGTTATTTTATAAGAATTGAGATTGTGTTTAATTTAAAATCTTTATAATTAACGTGTTTCATTATAAAAGAAGTGTATATGTATGTTTGTGTTTGATGATCATATGAATGTGTGTAAAGTTTGATCACATGAATAGTGTAATGTTATAAGGATATCAAATGTGTTAAAATTAAGGTTATTCAAGGTTATCAGAGAGTGAAAACCAATTTTTAACAATTTATCAAGTGATAATTCTGAAAGTTATTGTTATAACTTTCGGAAATAATCATCAAAACCGAGAGATATACACAAATCTCTCTGTTTGTCTATTTAAAATAAATTGTGCATCTGTCAAAACCGAGAGATTTAGACATATCTCTCGAAATCTAAAATGATTAAAACCGAGAGATATGTCTAAATCTTTCGGAATTATAAAAGATCAAAACCGAAAGTTATATAAAAACTTTCGGAATTAATCACTTGATCAAAACTGAAAGTTTTAATATAACTTTCGGTAATGACCTTTTAAAAAAACAAAACCCTTTTTTTTCTCTTCTTCCTTCCCCCGATTTCTTTCTCTTTCTCTCTCCCCACTTTCTCTTCTGCCTGCGCCACCTCCCGCTTTCTCTTCTCTCCCTGCTTCCTTCCGACGACGCCGCCCACGCCTCCGTCGATTGAAGACGACGACGCCCACGCATCCGAAGATTGAAGACACCTACAACCGCCTGTTATCGAATGAAGATCCAGATCGATCACCGCGCGCCTTTGCCGATTGAAGAGATCGTTTCCGTCGCGCCTCAGCCTCCTCCTACATCCGTCTCGTCGTCGCTCCTCCACCTACCGCCGCCTCCAAGGTTAGTTTTTTTTATGTTAAATTAGGGTTTAAGTTAGAATTATATTAATTAATTTTAGGTTATAATTATGTTGAATTAGATGAATATATTTTGATTCTATGTTTAGATTATGTATGATTTATGTAGATTATTTTTGATTTAGTATTAATTTAATGAATATTTGGTTATGTTGATTAATGTTACATTATGGTTATGTGATTACTTTTAGATTAGGTTATATCATATATATATATATATATATAATTATATATATATATATCTATATATATAAGACATATAGGTTGATTTTGTTGGATCCTGTTAGATTAGGTTAATTTAATGAATATTTGGTTGATTTTGATGAATATATGTTTGAATTTGGTTAGATGTTATATATTTAGGTTAATTAATGTTAGATTAGTTTATGTTGATTAATGTTAGATTATGTTATATTGATTAATGTTAGATTAGGTTATATATAATATATATTTAGGTTTATTTTGTTGGATTCATGTTAGATTATGTTATATGTTATATATTAACTAGGTTGATTTGGTTAAATTTATGAAAATTTGGTTAGATTTATGGATATTTGGTTTGAATTAGATATATGTTAATATGTTAGATTAGGTTATAGGTTATATATTAGTTTTATTTGGTTAGATTAATGAATATTTGGTTTGATAGATGTTTGATTAGGTTGGATATTCCATAAATGATTGATATTGTTATAATGAGTTTGATTTATGATTAATATGTTATATATTGAGTTTGATTTAGGTTATATTTGGTTAGAATTATGTAAGAGAAATGTAAGCTTAATTAATTTAGATAAAGTTAAATAAATAATAATGCGGGTTGTTTTCCATCTTATTAGAAAGATGGAAGTACCCGATAAAACTTGGATGACCTTATGTCACGATCATCCGGATTACGAGGAAGGTGTTGAGAAATTACTCAAGACAACAAACAGTGAAAAATCCTTGCGTGAAATGCTTGAACACGATGTTTATGGAAATAGACAATGTGAAGAATTGCCTCATCATTTATGTAATAAATGTTCATTATGAGTTCTAGTATTGTCATGGAGAAAATAGACTTACTACTAACGTTGTTAATGATGATGTCGATGAGGGTTTTGGTTGAATCGAATAAAAATAATGTCATGTACCTATTTAGAGATAGGGTTTTTTGTTGAATCGTATAAACAAGATGTCATGTACCTATCGAGATATAGGATTTTTATCGAATTATATAAAAACGATGTCATGTACATATGGACATATAGGGTTTTTGGTTGAATCATATAAAAATGTTGTCATGTACCTAGAGAGATTGAGTTTTTGGTTGAATTTTATAAAAACAAATTCATGTACCTATCGAGAGATAATGTTTTTGTTGAAAGGTAAAAACAAAATATCATGTACCTATTGATAGATAAAGTTTTTGGTTGAATCATATAAAAATGATGTCATGTACTTATTTTTATTTATCGAAAGCCTAGAAGACAGAATCAATAAAGATTATAGGATAACTTGAATATTATATTTAATATCTGGACTGAGATTCTGTTAGGATCGGAGTCGCCCTTGGAGGACCGGGGTTCCGGTTTTGAAAGGGTTGACCGCTTACAACAATACGACACACGCTCTGATTGGTGATAGTCCGGTTAGAGACTACAACCGTTCTCAACACTATGCAAGCTGTTACAGACTCTTGAACCGAGTTCAAGGGCGAAAATGTCTATTTCAACTTGAAGCAACACACACGATTTAGTTTTGATGAAGTTAACAAGGAATTGGTTAAGTGAAATATGTTGACCGGTTTAGTTAAGGGTTATGTTTAGGTTGGTGATAGTTCGGTTTTAGAGTGAGTAAGCCGGAAATGAAAGAAATGACATGAGACAATATTTTTTATGAATGTTCGGAGAAAATCCTCCTACGTCACCCCTTCTTCTCAAATTATGAGAAGGATCTCCACTAACTCTTAATGTTACAACACTCACAACTGCCGGACGAGCCTAACTCACTACTCGCCGGTTATACCACTTCACTCTTGATGTAATACAAATAACACACTATAACAACAATGCTTTCGGTAAATACAACAATTATTTTGGATCGCGCGTAAGATTTCTTTCTCTCTCTTAAGATTTTCATAACCGTATTAAATGAAGACCCTTCGTCTTCCTTTTATAGTAAATGATATCCTAACGGTCATCTTCTTCTCTCACCATAGGATTGGTCAGTTTGAAAGCACGCCGGTTCAGAGATGTTGCGTGCACGTTTCATCTTTCTGACACTTGGCGAGCATGCATATACTGGCCAGGTATTGATGATGTGATCGGCTTGTAGTTTTGGACACGTGTCAAACATGCACCTTCCGGCTATCTGATTCGGATCTTCGGATAAGTAGATCATCATTGTTTTTATCGCATACTTCTGATCTGGATCTTATCTTCTTGCATTTTCCCAATAAGCATCTATTTCTTCATATTACGGCATCTTATATTTCGAAGTTTCCGGTTGATCTTCTCGTAATATGATCCGGCTGGAATGGGAACTTTTCTTTTCTAACCGGTCTGGTTGAAATGTTGAAGTCGGTTCCTCTTGATCATAACTCGATCATCTGGAGCCGGATTACATTGGTATATTCTCCAGCCGGTTTATGTGGTCTCCAGCTAGTTTATACGGCTTGATCTATTCCTACACATGAAGGTTGAGATTAATTTAGTTCTCTTGCCGTTTAAAATTAACTTACTTAATTTTTCTAACAATTTCTCCCTTTTTGATTATTTTGAATAAATATTCAAAAATTGTAATGTGTGGCCGGTTTAAAATTAACTTACTTAATTTTTCTAACAATTTCTCCCTTTTGATTATTTAGAATAAATATTCAAAACTTGTAATGTGTGGCCGGTTTTGAAAAATGTGTTTAACAATAACAGTTTCTCCCTTTTTGATGTTTTTCAAAGAAAAGTTTCAAAATAAGTTGGTTTTTCAAAAGATGTTTAGTATACTATAAATTTGAGATCTTAAAAAAAATAACTGAGTTTTGAAACATAACATTGATAGATAACATAAAAGGTTCATAATAAAACAAGCTAAAGGTTGGATGATCCCCCTTTTCTTTTTCCTTTTGCTTAGCCTCCTCTTCCCTCCATTCTCTTTCTCTTCTGTCTGTGTCTATGCACCATCCAGTAAAACACTTGATGTACTAGGATTGCGCTAGTTAAACCAGAAGACATCGCCCGCAGGTCTAGGTGGTCGGGATGATTGAGCAATTATCGGTCCATGACTTGGTGATGCGATTAATGGCTCAACTGCTTTCTTCTCCCTCCGGTTTAATTGTTCAGCATCCTCCTCCTCTTTTTAATCAAGAGGTTCCTCGGACTGACCCACCGGTTGAGAGCCTTCAACGCCGCTCTGTTCCACCTGTTTCATCAAACTCGCAATTTTCCTTTGTTTGCCCCTTGTCCTTGTTACCATTGAGTGCGGAGCTTGTATTGGCGTGGGTTCCGGATGAGAGGCTTTTTCTTCCTCGACGATTTTCTTGGCTAACTTGAAGTCATTATCTTCCGTTTCCTTTCTCAACCGTTCCCTGTCTTCCTCTTCGGTATGAATTCGGCGCGCTGTTTCGGCTTCCAATCAGATCTGTTCTTGAGTTCTAGCCGCTTGCAGCTTAGTCAGCTCCTCAATCTGAGTTGTCATCGCTTACATCATCTCGAGAAGCGGTGCAGTTGCCATTTCAACTGATTTATCAACCGTTGTCTTGATGGATGCTTGAACCGTTTCAACTATTTCAGCGTGTATGGATTCCCGAACTGTTTCGACTAGATCGGCTTGTATGGATGAGATTCTGGCGTCCGTGGTTGTGCTAAACTCGTTAAATAAGGAGGTGATTGTATTGGTAATGACTTCCTTAATCTTCTCAAGTCCCAGATTCTGAGCGGCCTGAGATGGAGATTTGTCTCGGTTATCTTTATTTTCAGTTTCTTGCGACTGTGGTCCCTCTTACCTGATCCCTGCCGACTTGGAAGATTCACCGATTCTGAAGATCGGTCTACTTTGAAACAGATCGGCATGTAGAAGAAGTTGTTTGCAGTTTTCTCTCCATTCTGCCTCTAGCTGATTAACATTGCTGGTGAGATCATCTCTTATTTTCTAGAACCGCTTGATTATTTTTAATTCCATCGGAGTTAATTCTTCTCCATCCTCTTTCTTTAATGCGTCATCTACCACCTTTAGCTTGGCGTATTCTTCCATCGTCTCTATTTTGGCATATGCTGCCTGGATGACTTCAGTACCTGTAAGTTTGAGAGCCTCCTGTTCTAGCCACAAAAGTTTCGTCCAATATTCGTTTCCATTGAAATCGGGGATCATGTCGGAGAGCCTTGTTTCACATTTTAGTCTGACCCATAGGTTATACGGGGCGGCTATGTCTTCAGCCTCCTTATTCATGTCCCGGATGAACTCTTGGAACATTGTTTCTTCCTCTTCCTGTGAAATAGGTACCTCAGCATCGGGTGTGATTTCAGATTGGCTGAACCCGGTTATGTTTCTTTGTAAGTCACTACCTCCTTGCACCGGAGGATCTTCGATCATTACCTTTTTTCCTTTTGAAACCTGAGATGGACCTTCAGGTGTGATAGATAGATTGGATGGCCCATCTTGGGCCGCTTTAGAGTTTGATCCGGTTGGAACAAATTTGTCCCCAACCAAACCGGATGGTTGCCTTTCTTCGTTATTACCCTCCCGCGCCGGAGGGATGAATTTTTCAGAGTTGACGTTTCTTCGACCGAGTTAACTGTAGTCTGACCGGTTTCTCCAACCTGATCAGTGTTCTAGAGAAGACTTGTCACATCGTCTACAGTTTCACGATTGACATTTTGGACCACGTTCTCAATTACCTCCGAGGTTCTTAGTCTGATATCGTCTATTACATCGTTAATGTTTTTAGTCGGAGACTTAGAGTTTTGAGAGTGAGTACTAACCTCTGTAGCCGGAGTCTCCTTTTACTAGGACAAAACTTCTTGGCTCCCCGAGGATTCGGTTTGCCTTGATGGAATTGGTCCGGCAAAGTTTGTCTCTTTTTCCGGAGGAGGAGACGAGTGGATCGATGTTGGATGGAATGTGTTAAGTGGGATTGGTTGAAGTAGCTGATCAGACGGTTTGGGTGATTTTTCCGACAATAAGGTTTTCTCGGAATCTTCCGGTTTCTTACTGCTTTTCTTAGCTGACTTCTTTACTCTTCCCTTTTTCTACGGGACCTCGGTTTGTTTAGCCTTTCCTTTTGGATCAGCTTGTTTGGAGCTCTCGCCAACCGGTGCAGCCGGTCTGACTTCCTTTGTTGTTTTGGCCCTTGTAGCTCTCGGCTTGGCCGGCTTAACCGTTCTCTCACTCATATGTTCAGAAGTTAATATGTTGGAGGAGGAAATTGGTGTACCTTCGCCGATTTCGACGCGAAGAAAACGCAGAATCTTCCCAATCTACATGGCATAGGCTTGAACCCGACCGTTCGTTTTGGCCACCATCTCGCAAAATTGTTCGAACAAAACACTTTTCCAGTCAATTTTGTCACCGCGGACAATTGCCATCAACATTTGCAGTTTCAACTTGGTCAGGTTGTCAAAGTTTCCTCCTTTTCCTTGAAGCGGTCTGGATACGATGTCCACCAGCCACCTGAACTCTGGTTTGAGCTTGTTCTTCCGGCTGGAGTGAGACACCAGATCCGTGTCATCACTTGAAATGGCTACCCGGACTGCGTTAGATTCTTCTTCTGATATATTTGTTTTGAAATCTTTCCCGGTGTTCGGCAAACCGAGAGCTTTCGAAAATGTTTCTTCAGTGATATCGACGGTCTTGCCGCACACGGTGGCGGAGATAGTTCTCTTCGTCAGAATCGCCGTTCTTAGTAACTTTTCAACTTTCGACTGGTAGACGAAGAACGGACCAGAAAGATAGGTTTTCAGCCCAATCCTTCACGAATTGGAGCACTGCTTCATGTTCGTCTGCAGCATGTTCTTCGATATCGTTGAAATCGACCTACAAGATGTATTTGAAGAGTGCTTTATCTGATTCCATGGTGAAATAACTCAATGAAGAAGATGAAGATCGTGAGGAGTAGTATGCAGAAAGTTGTATAGATTTTTAGAGAGAGAAAGCTTGAGTAAATAATGAGAGGTTTCTGCCTTATATAGGTGAGCGGTGTTTGACGGTTAAGAAGTTGAACCGTCACTTCATTCCTTGTTTTGGCGTTAATTTTCCCTCCAAAAGTTACTGCAG
Source organism: Impatiens glandulifera (assembly GCF_907164915.1). Taxonomy (NCBI): domain Eukaryota; kingdom Viridiplantae; phylum Streptophyta; class Magnoliopsida; order Ericales; family Balsaminaceae; genus Impatiens; species Impatiens glandulifera. The sequence continues at coordinate 36,905,648 of NC_061864.1, read as the reverse complement.
TAACTTTCGGAGGTAATTACTGAGATTAAATGTGGGCGGTAAGATTAGGCGGTAAACTGTGGGCAGTAAACCGTGAGCGGTAAGCTTTGAATTTTCAGATGTGTTTTTGAGATTTATTTCCTTAAACGGTAATTTTGTTAACCGGATGCTTATGTTAACCAAAAGTTTTGTGAATAAGATAAAAACCGGATGGAAATTTGTGTGATACGCCGGAAGATTAAAGATTAGAAAATTTTTATATTAAACTGGAAAGAGTGAGATCATAAGTGGTTATCTAGTCGTACAGCAAAATAACCAGAGTAACCGGAAACTACATAGATTTAAAGGAATTCAATCCACTCTCCCTCTCTCATCCTGTTAGTCCATTCCTCCATGGTGTTGCCAGTCCGGTTCTCAATTCTTCTTATCCATCTTTCCATCATGGATCGGGTCATGGTGTTGGCCGGTTTCACAGGAACCCCCGATCCTAGATTGGGAAAGGGAACTTGTACGTATCGGCTGATCTGGGGAGCAAAGCCGATTCTTCCCCTTGGAGATGAAATGATTTTTTTCAAATTGTTGAAGAGATATGAGGCCTAGTTTATAGGCGAGAGTGTGACGATTGCGATCATGAGGTCGAAGGCCTCGCGATTGTAGTTCTGGTTTGCCATTCGGCCTAGAATGGACCGTTGGACCAAATCATGAAAAATTTGGTATTGAGGTGCGAGTTCATCCTTTTGACCGTAGTCATCAACCGGATGGACAGAGCCGGAGAAGATGAAGGCGTAGTGCTCTTTCGCTAGAAAGTGAGGTGTTGGGAAATCCGAAAACCCTTCGGATGGAAGTTGGAAAAAGGTGGTGAATGACTCCTTGGTGAGTCGATGTCGTGAACCGTCAATGATGGTCATGATGCTTCCATCAATGCATACGTGCCCATTATTGAAAAATTCAAACACCTCCTCTTCGAGAATGGTGTTCGAACCTTCAAGAAAGCTTTGCAACCCGGATTCGACGATGGGTGAAAAGATGGCCTCTTCAAACCTAGAGTTTAACATTTCGTAGAAGTCGACTATGATAGTGTGTCGGATTTCGGCATTCATCTTCAAAAGATAGATTGAGAAAGGGATTAATAAGGTCTGAAGATTCAAGCTTTAGAGAGATAAGGATATTTCTGAAGAAGGATGAAGTCCCTTTTTATAGTGCAGGCGGTTGAAGTGCATTTAATGAGGATATTTTGAAAAATCAGACTGTTTATGTATGGTCATAAATGCTTATCAATTTTCAAGGGAATAATCTGTTTGGGAATGATAATCAGTAGGCTGTCTAGTCTATCCGGATTAGGCATGCTTTTTGGGAAGTTAATATTTCAGATTTCAAGACTGATTTGATATTGTAGAGCATTTAATATCTTTATTTTCTCAAGATTTTGAGGGAAGAGGAAATAAAAAAATTTCATTAATAAAGGTATCAAACTAGTAGTATAGCAAAATTACCGGTTTGATAATAGAAAGATAAAGAAGAGATTAGACATTGGATAATCCAGCGGTTTGATTCTTCTTAGCTCTTGCCGCTTCCCACCGGTCGATCAGCTCTTGGATTCTCTCCTTCGTTAGCACATGCTTCGGGTGGAGAATTACGATCTGGCCGGAGTGAATGTCCAAGCTTTCACAGAAACCGCTTAGCTGAGGAGCGTAGCCGGTTTTGTTTGAAATGATCATCTTCTTCAGATTGCTGAAGATGATCTAGGACCATTTTACCGGTGTCCCGACCGTGATGGCAATCATCATTTCGAAAATTTTCTAGGTATAGTAGTAGCTCTTCTCTCTATCCAGAACAGACTTTGCCAGAATCTCACTCATAATCTAGTACTTGTGAGAAAGTTGACTCTTAGCACCCCAGGGCTTAACCGGGATGTTAGAGTTGGAGAACAAATGACACACTTCTTCAATGGTCACCGGGGAGTAAGTGAGGTCGGTTACCCCTTCAGTGAGTAAACCGCAATATTCAGCGAAATCCGTCTCGCTGAATAGGAATGATTGACCATAGACCCATGCCACGATAATGTCTCGGTGCACTTCTTTTGCTGTTTCGAAGAACTCATCGACTACCAAGTAGTCGATGATAAATCTGTTCTCTAAAAACTTTCTTAGCCCGCTTCTTTCAATGGCTAAGAACATTTCTTTGATGTCATGATCTTCATATTGATATATGGAGTTGAAATCGGACAACAAGATCTTTTTAGCGAGTAGATCAGAGTTCATGTTCTTATGATATGTATAGTTCAAGAGATTTGTGAATAGTGAATTTGTGAAATGTTTTGAAGGATTAAGGATTGTTTATATAGCCAGGGGTTCGGCTAGGTTAGTAGGTTAAGCATGCTTAGTGATGCAATCGGTTAATTAATAGGAGTTAACTTGTTGAAGTGTAGAATGTTTATTTCCAATGCAAAAATAATCATTACTAAAGATTTTCATGATGACAATAATATTTTGACAAGATGTTAGTCTCCCTCTCTTGATGATGGACACGTCTCGTCATCTCGATTGAGGTATACTGTTTTATGAATTATAGGCTTCATTTCTCAAGGTGTGCATGAAAACGCGGTTAGCAGTCCCAAGTTAACCGGAAAAGTTCAATTTACCGAAACCATGATGAATTTTTACTAATTGGTTTTCCATGACCGGTCTTATTTAGATATCTTATTCCGATGTGAAGAAATATTGAATTATATCAACATTTGTTCAGCTTTGGACTAAGCTTATCCGTTTTACTAAGTCATTTAAACCGCTTAGTATGTATGCATGAGGTTTGATATTATGAAGTTATCAGGCATAACCGGAGACTTTCTCCCGGTTAGCGTCCTTGAATATTTAATGTCCTATTAGGATAAGGTTTGAGAAGCAAGAGCTTCTCCCTGTACACATACCCCGGTTTTTCATGATAATGTACTTTGAAAACATGCATGGATGATTATGGTATAAGTTGCTTGCTATCAGTAAGTCCTAAAATATTTCTGAAATGAGAGAACTTAGCTTCCTGTAGCGGTTTGGTGAAGATGTTAGTCACTTGCTGTTCAGTTGAGACGTATTCCAGCCGGATGTGTTAATGTTGAACATGCTCCCGGATGAAATGATGTCTTATGTAAATGTGTTTCGTTCTTGAATGCAACACCGGATTATATGTGATCGCTATTGCACTGGTGTTGTCACAAAATATTGGCGACTCTTCAGTAATCACGCCAAAATCTCTTAGTTGTTGTTGGATCCAGAGGAGTTGTGCACAACAGCTTCCGGCTGCTAGGTACTCTGCATTTGCGGTTGATGTTGCAACTGAAGTTTGCTTTTTTCTGTTCCATGAGACAAGTCGGTCTCCCAGAAACTGGCATGTCCCACTTGTACTCTTTCGATCAATTTTTCAGCCTGCATAGTCTGCGTCTGAGTAACTTATAAGATTGAAGCTTGAGTCTTTTGGGTACCAAAGTCCCACATCTTGAGTCCCTTTCAGATACTTTAAGTAACTTATAGTGTGATTGCTTTGGACTGGCTTGAAATCTCCCGCATACTCCGACCGCGAACAGGATGTCCGGTCGGCTGGTTGTTAGGTAAATTAGTGACCCAATAATTCCACGATATGACGTGATGTCGATGGCTTGACCATCCTCATCTTTGTCTAGCTTTACAGAAGAGCTCATCGGTGTAGCCGCTTCAGCACATGTGTCCATTCCAAATTTCTTCAATAGTTCGGCTGTGTACTTTGACTGGCTTATGAATGTTCTGGTTTCAATTTGCTTAACCTGGAGCCCTAGGAAGAAACTCAGTTCTCCCATCATACTCATTTGAAATTTGTCAGTCATCATTTCTGAGAATTTATCACATAATTTTGGATCGGTTGATCCGAAAATAATATCATCAACACAGTCCCAACACAGATTCAAGTGATAGGATTTTGGTTGAACCATATAAAAACGATGTCATGTACCTATCGAGAAATAGAGTTTTTTCTTGAATCATATAAATACGATGTCATGTACATATCGAGAGATATGGTTTATGGTTAAATCTTATAAAATAGATGTCGTGTATGTATCGAGAGATAGGGTTTTCGGTTGAATTATATAAAAATCGATGTCATGTACTTATAGAGAGAGGGTTTTTGGTTGAATCGTATAAAAACAGATTCATGTACTAATCGAGAGATATTGTTTATGGTTGAATCGTATAAAAACGATGTCATGTACCTATCGAGAGATAGAGTTTTGTATTAATCATATAAAAATTATGTCATGTACCTATGGAGAGATAGGGTTTTTGGTTGAATCTTATAAAAATGAAGACTTGTAACCATCGAAATATAGGGTTTTGGTTGTATCTTAAAAACATGATGTCATTTACCTATCGATAGATAGAGTTTTTGCTTTGATTGTATTAAAGCATTGTCATGTATCTATCGAGATATATGGTTTTTAATTGAATCGTATAAAAATGATATCATGTACCTATCGAAAGATAGGGGTTTTGGTTGAATTGTATAAAACAATGTCATGTACTTATCGAGAGATAGGGATTTGGTTAAATTATGTAAAAACAATGTCATGAACTTATTGAGAGATAGGGTTTTGGTTGAATCTATAAAACAATGTCTTGTACCTATTAAGAGATAGAGTTTTGGTGGAATTATATAAAAATGATGTCATGTAACTATCGAGAGATAGGGTTTTTGGTTGAATCGTATAAAAATGATTTCATGTACGAGATAAGGTTTTGGGGTTAATCATATAAAAACGATTTCATGTACCTATCGAGAGATAGGGTTTTGTTTGAATCATGTAAACAAGATGTCATGTACCTAATGAGAGATAGGATTTTGGTTGAATTGTATAAACAAGATGTCATGTACCTTTAGAGAGATAAGGTTTTGGTTGAATCGCATAAAAACAATATCATGTAATATTGAGAGATAGAGTTTTTGGTTAAATCGTATAAAAACGATGTTATGTACCTATTGAGAGATATGGGTTTTTGTTTGAATTGTATAAAACCAATGTCATGTACCTATCGAGGGTTAGGGATTTTGGATGAATCGTATAAAAATGATATATCGAGAAATATAGTTTTTGGTTGAATCTTATAAAAATGAAGTCATGTAACTATCAAAAGATAGGGTTTTTGGTTGTATCATAAAAACACAATGTCATGTACCTATCGAAATGTATAGTTTTTGCTTTAATCGTATAAAAACGATGTCATGTACCTTTCGAGAGATAGAGTTTTTGGTTGAATCGAATAAAAACGATTTCATGTACCTATCGAGAGATTGGGTTTTTGGTTAAATCTTATAAACAATATGTCATGTACCTATCGAGAGATAGAGTTTTAGTTGAATTGTATAAAAACGATGTCATGTACCTATCGAGAGTTAGGGTTTTTAGATGAATATTATAAGATGTTGTCATGTACCTATCAAGAGATAGGGTTTTGGTTTGAATCGTATAAAAACCAATGTCATGTATCTATCGAGAGATAGGGATTTTGGTTGTATAGCATAAAATGGTGTTATGTACCTATCAATAGATAGAGTTTTCAATTAATCGTATAAAAATAATGTCATGTCCCTATCGAGAGATAAAGTTTTTTGTTGAATCATATAAAAACTCTATTATGTAGCTATTGAGAGATAGGGTTTTTGGTTGAATCATATAAACAATATATCATGTACCTAATGAATTATATAAAAACAATGTCATGTACCTATCAAGAGATAACGATTTAGTTCAATCGTATAAAAACAATGTCATGTACTTATCGATAGATAAGTTTTTTGGTTGAATCGTATAAAAACGATGTCATGTACCTATTGAGAGATACGATATTTGGTTTAATCATATAAATATAATGTCATGTACATATCAAGTGATATAATTTTTGGTTATATCCTATAAAAACAATTTCATGTACCAATCGAGAGATATAGTTTTTGGTTGAATCATATAAAAATGATGACATGTACCTATCGAGAGATATGGTTTTTGGTTGTATTGTAAAAAACGATGTCATGTACCTATTAATACATAGAATTTGGATTAATTGTATAAAAATAATGTGAACGACCTATCGAATCTTATAAAAATGATGTCATGTAACTATCGAGAGATAAGGTTCTTGTTTTATCATAAAAACATGATATCATGTGCCTATCGAGAGATAGAGTATTTGCTTTAATTGTATAAATATGATGTCATCACCAATCGAGATATATGGTTTTTGGTTGATCGTAAAAAATGATATCATGTCCCTATCGAGAGATATGGTTTCTGGTTGAATTTTATAAAAATTATGTCATATACCTATCGAGAGTTGGGGTTTAGGGTTTAGGGTTTTTTTTTGGGAAAAACGACTTAGCGTCATTTCATTAAAAATTCCCAAAAACGGGAAAAAAAAACCACGAGTTTAAGAGATCATTCTAGACAGGCCTAGAATGATTTTGAAGTCGTAACATTCTGAAGAAAATCTAAAAAGCTAAAAACGTAAATGAATTATCTGTTTACAATGCTTTCAATTCTAGTGAGTTTAAAAAATAGTAAATTCCAGTTCCTGCAGATATTCCAGTTCTGCTCCGTGCTTGGAATTCTTCTCCACGTTCCCGCGAGGGCGCTGCAATCCGATACAATATCTTTCCATAACTCGTCAATGTTTATGCGGGTTCTGTCATATACCCTTGCATTCCGTTCTGGCCAAATGTTATACACCACTGCTCCAAAGCCGCACTTGAACACGCTTGTAGCAAATCTATTTCCCTTGTCTTTGAGTAGTGCTGCTTCTTTGATTTCATTCCATTAAAACAAGATATCATTTACCTATCGAGAGTAGAGTTTTGGTTGAATTATTTAAAACGATGTCATGTACTTATCGAGAGTTACGGTTTTTGGATGAATCTTATTAAAATGTCGTCATATACCTATCAAAAGATAGAGTTTTGGGTTGAATCTTATAAAACAAATGTCTTTTACTTATCGAGAGATATGTTTTTTGGTTGAATCATATAATAACAATGTTATATACCTATTGAGCGATATAGTTTTTTTTTAATCGTATAAAAATGATGTCATGTACCTAACGAGATATATAATTTTTGTTCGAATCGTTTGAAAATGATGTCATGTACCTATAAAAAACGATGTTATGTACCTAATTAGAGATAGGATTGTTGGTTGAAATATATAAAAATAATGTCATGTACCTATTGAGAGATAGGGTTTTTGGTTGAATCATATAAACAATATATCATGTACCTAATGAAAGATAGGGTTTTTGTTAAATTGTAAAAATAACAATGTCATATACCTATTAAGAGATAAGGTTTTTGTTGAATCGTATAAAAGCAATGTAATGTTCCTATCGAGAGATAAGGTTTTTGTTGAATTGTATAAAAAAATGATATCATGTACCTATCGAGAGTTAGAGTTTTTTGATGAATCGTATAAAAATGTTGTCATGTACATATCTAAAGATAGGGTTTTTTTATTGAATTTATAAAAATAATGTGATGTACCTATTGAGAGATAGAGTTTTTATTTTAATCATATAAAAACGATTTCATGTACCTATCGAGATATATTGTTTTGGTCGAATCGTATGAAAAATAATGTCATGTACCTATCGAGAGATAGAGTTTTTGGTTGATTCGTATGTACATGATGTCATATACCTATCAATAGATTGGGTTTTTAGTTGAATCGTATAAAATTATGTCATGTACCTATCGAGAAATAGGGTTTTTGGTTCAATCGTATAAAAACAATTTCATGTACCTATCGAGAGATAGAGTTTTTGGTTGAATCTTATAAACAATATGTTATGTACCTATCGAGAGTAGAGTTTTGGTTGAATTATTTAAAATGATGGCATGTACTTATTGAGAGTTAGGGTTTTTGGATGAATCTTATAAAAATATTGCCATATACCTATCAAAAGATACAGTTTTTAGTTGAATCTTATAAAATCAATATCTTGAACTTATCGAGAGATAGGGTTTTTGGTTGAATCGTAAAAAAACAATGTTATGTAGCTATTGAGAGATATAGTTTTTGTTTAATCATATAGAAATGTTGTCATGTACCTATTGAGATATATAGTTTTTGTTTGAATCGTATGAAAATGATGTCATGTACCTATCGAGAGATAGGGTTTTTGTTTGATTCGTATAAACATAATGTCATATACCTTTCGAGAGATAGGTTTTTATTTGAATTGTATAAAAATGATGTCATGTACCTATCGAGAAATAGAGTTTTTTGGTTGAATCTTATACAAACGATTTCATGTACCTATCAAGAGATAGAGATATTAGTTGAATTAAATAAACAAGATGTCATGTACCTTTAAAGAGATTGGGTTTTTGGTTGAATAGCATAAATACGATGTCATGTACCTATTCAGAGATAGGGTTTTTGGTTAAATCGTATAAAACGATGGTATGTACCTAATGAGAGATAGGGTTTTGGATAAATTGTATATAAATATGTCATGTACCATTCAAAAGATTTGGTTTTTAGTTGAATCATATAAAAATGATGTTATGTACCTATCGAGATATGGGGTTTTTGGTAGAATCGCTTAAAAATGATGTCATGTACCTATCGAGAGATAGGTTTTTTTGTTTGAATTGTACAAAAGTAATGTCATGTACCTATCTTGAGTTAGAAATTTTGGATGAATCGTATAAAAAGGATGTCATGTACATATTGAGAGATAGAGTTTTTGATTGAATCTTATAAAAACGATGCCATGTAACTTTCGAAAGATAGGGTTTTTGGTGGTATCATAAAAATACGATATCAAGTACTTATCAAGAGATTGATTTTTTGCTTTAATCTTAAAAAAACTATGTCATGTACCTATCGAGATATATAGTTTTTGGTCAAATCGTATTAAAAAATTGTCATGTACCTATCGAGAAATAGGATTTTTAGTTTAATCGTATTAATATAATGTCATGTATCTATCTCAAAATAAGGTTTTGGTTGAATCGTATAAAAACAATGTTATATACCAATTGAGAGATAAGGGTTTTTGAATGAATCTTAGAAAAACATAGTCATGTACCTATCGAGAGATAGGAATTTGGTTGAATCCTATAAAAATGATTTAATGTATATATTGAGAGATATCGTTCTTAGTGTAATCAAATAAACACGATGTCACGTATATATCGAGAGATAATGTTTTTGGTTTAATCGTATAAAAATGATGTCATGTACTTATCGAGATATAAAGTTTTTGGTCGAATCGTATAAAAATGATATCATGTATCTATCGAGAGATAGAGGTTTTAGGTTAATCATATAAAAACGATGTTATGTGCCTATTGAGAAATAGGATTGTTGGTTGAATTATAAAAAAATAATGTCATGTACTTATCGAGATATAGGGATTTGGTTGAATCTTAATAAAATGATGTAATGTACCTATGGAAATATAGGGTTCTTGGTTGAATCGTATAATAATGATGTCATATACCTATCGAGAGATAGAGTTTTTGGTTGAATCTTATAAAAAAAATGTCATGTAACTATTGAAAGATACGGTTTTGGTTGTATCATAAAAACACGATGTTATGTACCTATCGAAAGATAAGGTTTTGGTTGAATTGTATAAAAATGATTTTATATACATATCGAGAGATAAAATTTTTTGAATGAATCTTATAAAACATAGTCATGTATCTATCGAGAGATAGTATTTGGTTGAATACTATCATGTACCTATCGAGAGTTATGGTTTTTAGTCTAATCAAATAATTACGATGTCATGTATCTATCGAGAGATAATGTTTTTGTTTTAATCATTATAAAATGATGTCATGTACTTATCGAGATTTAGGGTTTTTGGTCGAATCGTATAAAAATGATATCATGTACCTATCAAGAGATAAAGTTTTTTATTGAATCTTATAAAAAATGATGTTATATACCTATTGAGAGATAGGATTATTGGTTGAACTATATAAAAATAATGTCATATACCTATCTTAAGATAGGCATTTGGTTGAATCGTATAAAAATGATCTCATATACCTATGATAACTAATTGTATCAAATGAACAAACACCACGTACGCAAATATCCTTCCAACTACCTGTCTAGTACAAGATAACTTCAGAGGATATACGGCGCATTACCGGTTTGGTACGGCCACGATCCATTTGCTCAGAATCTCCTATATTCTGGTACTATGGGCGGCTTTCCAACGGACACTTGTCACGTGTTCACAAAGAAGATTTGACCGTTGGTGTTCTTCTACTACAAATAAATGCTCAAGGACAATAGACAAATCACCTAACCTTACCGAAGTTACTTACTTACTCATTCACTCTTGCTCTTACTAATTTCTATCATCATTCAAGCTCAAGAGAAAAAATCAATTGATGTCAAGCTGTGAGAATATTGTAAGTTGAACAGAGGTTGTTCTGTTCAACAGAGAGTTAGCTAGTTCAGTAAGTTGTATTTGATTCAAAGTATTTAGTTGATATCATCCTGGTTGTGGAAGAATGGGTGACGTAGGAGTTTTATCTCCGAACATCCATAAAACTCCCTGTGTTTTTTTCTTTATATCATTTAACTTCTATCAGTTCAAAGCTTCAAATCCGACGAACACTTCCGCACTTGATAACTATTGTTGTAGGCAAACTCTACTAATGGAAGCTTTGATACCCAATCACCTCCAAAATCTATAAGGCATGTTCTTAGCAGATCTTCTAGGATTTGGATCACTCTTTTTGATTGGCCATCTGTTTTGGGGTGAAATGCAGTACTCAATGCTAACTTCGTCCCAAAACCCTTGTGCAAGCTTTCCCACAAGTGCGAGGTGAAACGAGGATCTCGGTCGGACACGATTCTGGTTGGGATACCATGGAGTCTAACAATTTCTTGCAAGTACAGCTCTGCATATTGATTCATTGAGAAAGTTGTCTTTACCGGTAGAAAATGTGCTGACTTAGTACGACGATCTACTATTACCTAGATGGCATTCATTTTTCTCAAGGTCAGAGATAATCAACAACAAAGTCCATGGCAATATCGTCCCATTTCAAAATAGGTATGGGCAGTGGGCAGAGAAGTCCAGTAGGCCTTTGACACTTAACCTTAACTTGCTGGCAAGTTAAGCAATCACTAACATACTTAATGATATCATTCTTGATAACATGCCACTAATACAACATCTGCAGATCTTTGAATATTTTGGTGCTTCCTAGATGAATAAAATATGGAGTAGTATGTACCTCAACCAATAATTCTTGCCTTAAAGAACCTACTGAAGGTACCCATAGCCGATTCCTATGATACACCAGATTATTCCTAGTGTTATACAAATGTGTCTCCCTCTTCTCATCTCTTTGCTTCCATAAGGTGAGTTGTGGGTCATCAACTTGTCCCAACCTAATTCTTTCTACAAGATCAGGAACAATAGCTTGAGTTGCAAGAATGCACTCCTGCCTTGGCTCAATCACAGTCAGATCTAATTTTTAAAAATCTTGAATCAGGTCAGACTGGGCAGTGATTAAGCATACCAGACTTACGGCTTAAGGCATCAGCTACAACATTGGCCCAGATTTTAAGAGCAAAGACTACTACAGCTAATTCCAAGCCATGGATGGGATAATTCTTTTCATTAATCTTTAGTTTCCTTGAAGCATATGCCACTACATTCCCGTTTTGCATAAGAACAGCTCCTAGTCCACTCTTTGATGCATCTGTGCAAACCACAAAGTTGCCTACTCCTTCTGGAATGGTAAGCACTGGGGCAGAAATCAGAACCGCTTTAACTCATTAAAACTTGTCTCGCATTGATCAGACCACACGAATTTCACATTCTTGCACGTTAGTGTTGTAAGAGGTAGTGCTATCTTGGAGAAGCCCTTGATGAACCTCCTATAATAGACTTTTAGTCCAAGAAAGCTCCTCACCTCAGTCATGTTCTTTAGCATCGCCCACTCCTTAACTATTTCCAACTTTGATGGATAGACTTCTATCCCCTTTGCTGAAATGATATGCCCCAAGAAAGCAATTTGTGTGAGCCATAAATCACACTTACTTAGCTTTACAAATAGCTGATTTTCTTTTAAGACTTGCAAAACTACAGCCAAGTGTTGCCTATACTCTTCCTCCGAACGTGAATAGATTAATATATCATCTAAGAAAACCACCACAAACTGATCCAAAAACGAATGGAATACCCTATGCATCAGCTCCATGAATACAACCGGTGCATTGGTTAGTCTAAACAGAAAAACCAATAACTCATAATGCCCATAGAGGGTTCGGAATGCTGTTATTTTTATATCCTCTTCCTTGATTCTTAACTAATGATAACCAGATCACGGATCAATCTTGGAAAACACCGAAGCACCTTGAAGTTGATCAAACAGGTCATCATTTCTGGGCAATGGATACTTATTATGAATTGTCACTTTGTTCAACTCCCTGCAATCAATACACAACTTTTTGGACCCATCTTTCTTATTCACAAGAAGAACTAGTGCACCCCATGGGGATACACTTGGGCGGATGAAGCCTTTTTCCAGATAATCTTGCAATTAATCTTTCAAATCTTTCATTTCTGTTAGTGCGAAACGATAAGGCACCTTTGAAATTGGCAGTGTCCCTATCTCTCAATAGGTACATGATATCATTTTTATACTATTCAACCAAAAACCATATCTCTCAATAGGTACATGATAATATTTTTATACGATTCAACCAAAAATCTATCTCTAGATAGATACATGAAATCGATTTTATATGATTAAACAAAAACCCTATCTCTTGATATATAAATGACATTGTTTTTATACGATTCATCAAAAATTCTATATCTCCATATGTACATGACATCATTTTTAAACAATTCAACTCAAAACCCTATCTCTCTATAGGTACATAACATAATTTTTATATGATTCAAACATAAACTCTATTTCTCGATAAATACAAGACATCGTTTTAATACGATTAAACAAAAACCCCATCTCTCGATATGTAAATGACATTATTTTTACACAATTAAAGCACAATTCTCTCTCTCGATAGATACATTAAATCATTTTTATACGATTCAACAATAAACCCTATCTCTCGATATGTACATGCAATCATTTTTATACGATTCAACTAAACACCTTATCTCTTGACTAGTATATCACATTGTTTTTATACAATACAATCAAAACCTTTCTCTTGATATAGGTACATGACATCATTTTTATAAATTAACAAAAAATCATATATCTCGATAGGTAAATGACATTATTTTTATACAATTCATCCAAAATATTATCATTTTTAAAAATCATATCTCTCGATAGGTAAATGACATTACTTTTATACAAAAATCATATATCTCGATAGGTAAAGCACATGACATCATCTTTGAACGATTCAACTCAAAAAACCTTCTCTTGATAGGTACATGACATTTTTATCATACGATTCAACCAAAACCCCATCTCTCGATAGGTATATCACATTATTTTTATATAAATCATCCAAAACTCTATCTATCGATAGGTACGTGACATTGTTTTCATACGATTCAAATAAAACTCTATATCGCATAACGTACAAGCCATCGTTTTTTTACGATTCAACCAAAAACCCAATATCTTGATAGGTAATGACATCGTTTTTATATGATTCAACCAAAAACCTTATCTTTTGATAGTTACCCGTCATCGTTTTATACGATTCAACCAAACCATATCTCTCAATAGGTATATGACATCGTTTTCATATGATTCAACCAACAACCCTATCTCTCGATAGGTACTTGACATCGTTTTTATACTATTTAACCAAAAACTCCATGTCTCGATAGGTACATGTAATCCATATTTATGATTCAACCAAACATCCATCTCTCAATAGGTATATGACATTCTTTTTTTATAATTCAACCAAAACCCTTTTTCTTGTTAGGTACATGACAATGTTTTTAAACGATTCAAACAAAACCCTATCACTCGATAGATATAAGACATCATTTTTTTACCATTCAACCAAAAACCATATCTCTCAATAGGTACAGGACATTATTTTTATACGATTTAACCAAAAACCCTATCTCTCGATATGTAAATGACATCATTTTAATATGATTCATCAAAACTTCTATCTCTAGATATGTACATGACATCATTTTTAACCAATCCAACCCAAAACCCTATCTCTCTATAGGTACATGACATAATTTTTATACGATTCAAACAAAAACTCTATTTCTCGATAAATATAAGAAATCGTTTTAATACGATTAAACCAAAACCCTATATCTCGATAGGTATATGACATCAATTTTATACAATTAAAACAAAATTCTCTCTCTCGACAGATACATGAAATCATTTTTATACGAGTCAACCATAAATACTCTCTTGATATGTACATGCAATCATTTTTATACGATTCAACCAAAAACCCTAACTCTTGACAAGTATATCACATCGTTTTTATACAATACAATCAAAACATTTCTCTTGATATAGGTACATGACATCATTTTTATAAATTAACAAAAAATCACATCTCTCGATAGGCACATGACATTACTTTTATACAATTCAGCCAAAACATTATCTCTCGATAGGTACATGACATCGTTTTAATATGATTCAACTAAAAACCCTATTTCTCAATAAGCACATGACATCATTTTTAAACAATTCAGCTAAAAAATCCTTCTCTTGATAGGTACATGATATTGTTATCATACGATTCAACCTAAACCCTATCTCTTCATAGGTATATCAGATTGTTTTTATGTAAATCAACCAAAATTCTATTTATCGATAGGTACATGTCATTGTTTTTATACGATTAATCTAAAACCCTATATCGCAATATGTACATGTCATCGTTTTAATACGATTCAACCAAAAACTCTATCTCTAGATAGGTAATGACATTTTTATACGATTCAACCAAAAACCCTATCTTTTGATAGGTAGACATCATTGTTTTATACGATTCAACCAAACCATATCTCTCAATAGGTATATAAAATTGTTTATATACAAATCATCTAGGAACCCTATTTCTCGATACATACTTCACATCGTTTTTATACGATTTAACCAAAAATCCTATGACTCGATAGGTACATGTAATCGTTTTTACAATTCAACCAAACGTCCATCTCTCAATAGGTATATGACATTCTTTTTACATAATTCAACCAAAATCTTTTTCTTGATAGGTACATGACATCATTTTTAAACGATTCAAACAAAACCCTATTTCTCAATAAGCACATGACATCATTTTTAAACAATTCAGCTAAAAAATCCTTCTCTTGATAGGTACATGACATTGTTATCTTACGATTCAACCTAAACCCTATCTCTTCATAGGTATATCAGATTGTTTTTATGTAAATCAACCAAAACTCTATTTATCAATAGGTACATGTCATTGTTTTTATACGATTAATCTAAAACCCTATATCGCAATATGTACATGTCATCGTTTTAATACGATTCAACCAAAAACTCTATCTCTAGATAGGTAATGACATTTTTATACGATTCAACCAAAAACCCTATCTTTTGATAGGTAGACATCATTGTTTTATACGATTCAACCAAACCATATCTCTCAATAGGTATATGAAATCGTTTATATACAAATCATCTAGGAACCCTATTTCTCGATTCATACTTCACATCGTTTTTATACGATTTAACCAAAAATCCTATGACTCGATAGGTACATGTAATCGTTTTTACAATTCAACCAAACGTCCATCTCTCAATAGGTATATGACATTCTTTTTACATAATTCAACCAAAATCTTTTTCTTGATAGGTACATGACATCATTTTTAAACGATTCAAACAAAACCCTATCTCTCGATAGATATAAAACATTATTTTTATACCATTCAACCAAAAACCATATCTCTGAATAGGTACATGATATTATTTTTATACGATTCAACCAAAAACCCCATCTCTAGATAAATACATGAAATCGATTTTATACGCTTAAACAACAACTCTATCTCTCGATATGTAAATGAAATCGTTTTTATACGATTCATCAAAAATTCTATCTCTCGATATGTACATGCAATCGTTTTTATACAATTCAACCAAAAACCCTTTCTCTCGATAGGTATATCACATCATTTTTATACAATACATTCAAATTCTTTCTCTCGATATAAATATATGACATCATTTTTATAGATTAAGAAAAAACCATATCTCTCGATAGGCATATGACATTACTTTTATACAATTCAGCCAAAATTTTATCTCTCGATAGGTACATCACATCGTTTTAATAGGATTCAACCAAAAACCCTATTTATCAATAAGTACATGACATCATTTTTAAACGATTGAACTCAAATTACCTTCTCTTGATAGGTACATGACATCGCTATCATACGATTCAACCAAAACCCTATCTCATGATAGGTATATCACATTGTTTTTATATAAATCAACTAAAACTTTATCTATCCATAGGTACATGAAATTGTTTTTATACGATTCAACTAAAACCCTATATCGCAATATATATATGCCATCCTTTTTATACGATTCAACCAAAAACCCTATCTCTTGATAGGTAATGACATCATTTTTATACGATTCAACCAGAAACTCAATATTTTGATAGGTAGACATCATTGTTTTATACGATTCAACCAAACCATATCTCTCAATAGGTATATGAAATCGTTTTTATACGAATCATCCAGGAACCCTATTTCTCGATACGTACATGACATCGTTTTTATACGATTTAACCAAAAACCCTATGACTTGATAGGTACATGTAATCATTTTTACAATTCAACCAAACTTCCATCTCTCAATAGGTATATGACATTCTTTTTACACAATTCATCAAAAACCATTTTTCTTGATAGGTAAATGACATCATTTTTAAACGATACAAATAAAACCCTATCTCTCGATAGATATAAGACATCATTTTTATATCATTCAACCAAAAATCATATCTCTCAATATGTACATGATATTATTTTTATACAATTCAACAAAAAACCTATCTCTAGATAGATACATGAAATCGATTTTATACAATTAAACAACAACTTTATCTCTCGATATGTAAATGACATCGTTTTTATACGATTCATCAAAAATTCTATCTCTCGATATGTACATGCAATCGTTTTTATACAATTCAACCGAAAACCCTATCTCTCGATAGGTATATCACATCATTTTTATACAATACATTCAAATTCTTTCTCTCAATATAAATACATGACATCATTTTTATAGATTAAAAAAAACCATATCTCTCGATAGGCACATGACATTACTTTTATACAATTCAGTCAAAATATTATCTATCGATAGGTACATGACATTGTTTTAATAGGATTCAGCCAAAAACCCTATTTCTGAATAAGTACATGACATCATTTTGTATAACAATCCACTATTTTAATGATCTTTTATTTATTTATTTTAATTATATATATTTTATTAAATAAATAAATATGAATATTTTAAATTTAATTATATATATATATATTTAATTACATAAATAAAAAATTATATTATATTATATTTTTAAATTTAAAATATATTGTCATAAAATTTTAGTTTTTTACTTATTATTATTATTTAATAATTATGTTCATATATATATATATATATAATTAATTATTAATAAATGCATATATATATATATATAATTATTAATTATATTTTAAATTTAATAAACATCATTACAAATTATATAAACTATTATATTAATATATATTATGATTAAGGATAGATAATATGATTATATATCTTTCTTAGACTTACTCTAATCACTTTCTAATAATTAATTTTTTATTTAAATGTGAAATTTTAAATTCTCCTTTTATATACTTAGTAAATCTTAAAATTTATTAATATTTTATATTTTGTATAAACACTAAATCTTATTAATATTTTTATTTTTACTTTCCCTAAACTATAGCTAGAAAAAATATATTCCACATATATATATATATATATGTTAGATAAAATTAGATCGGTTAAATAGAACTTAACAAAAACAAACTTCCAGGATAAATCAGAAAGGCAATCTTCCAAGTACAGGCAACTGTCCAACCGATAGTTGCCATATTGAGTAAAAGAAAAACCTAGCCGGTTTGACCTACACACTGGAAGACTAGACCGCCAGGTCTGAAGATTAGACCGCCAGGTCTGAATCATTGAACCTCTGCTCAACCAATCAGATTCAAGGAAATGAAATGTGACCGTTGGCACATTTCACCTATAAAAGAAGGAGCTGAAGAGGAATAAATGTGGCTACAAGTTCTAAGAGATTTCAACAACCTAAGTTATCCGTTCTACCAACTACAAGCTCTAAGATCTATTGCAAGTTTATTTCTCTACAAGGTTTAGAGCTTAAGTGTGTATTTGAAGTGTGATTACAATTTCGGTGAGAATTGTACGAGTATTATCGAGCAGTAAATAAGTCTCGATCGGATTGTGTTTGTGTATTCCTTAGTGAATATCCTTCTTGCGGTTTCGAGAGGAAGGGGTGACGTAGGAGTTTCATCTCCGAACATCCGTAAAAACCTGTCTTGCTCTTTACTTTCTGTCGGCTTCATATTTTAACCGATCTGTACTAACCTATTCATACCGTTCTAACCGATTCTGCCTAAACCGAATTACCGAGTCCCGAAAACCGATCCATTATACTCCAAACCGACCTTATCTACATCCTGTTCTGTCCATCCTGTGTGTGTGCTGCTTCAACCTGAAACAAACCACTTCCGCGCTTGAACTCGGTTCAAGGGTTTGTGACAGTTTGTGTGGTATTGAAACCCCGGTGTTAATCTCTAACCGGATTAACCACCAACTTTTGAGTGAGACGCATCAACCGGCCGGACCCCGGTTCCCCAGCCTCGACCTAGATCCTAACAATTGGTATTAGAGCAGTTGGTTTCAATACTCAAGCAAGCATGTCGTTTGATATGCCCCCAATGCTAGAAGGTGACGACTTTGCCAACTGGAAGGCATGCATGCACCTGCATTTAATCACCATGGACGACGAGATGCAGTTCATCCTGTCCGAAGGGCCAGTAAAAATTGATAAAGACAGAAAGGACTGGACAACTGAAGACAGGAGAAGAAACAATCTGGACAACCATGCCAGAAACCGCATCTCCAATGGTTTGGACAGGAATACGTTTTGTAAGGTCAGAGATTACAAAACCACAAAAGAAATATGGGAAGCGGTGATTCATATTCATGAGGGAAATGAAAAAACCAAGGAAAACAAGATAATGGTAGCTACCCAGAAGTTTGAAAACATCAAGATGAGACCGGGAGAAACAATGAGAGAATACAGTGACCGGTTCACAGGAGTGATAGACGAGCTGTCAACCCTTGGCAAGAAGTATGACAACAAGGAAGTCATCATGAAAGCTCTAAGATCTCTTCCAAGTGCATTGGATATAAAGACAATGGTGATGAGGGAATCAAACTGCCTCAGCAAGATGAAGCTACATGATGTATTCGAAGATCTTAAGGCATATGAGTTTGAAATGAGATCTAGGACTGAAGAAGAGGTCTCAGCCTCAACTTCAACCAGAGCATTGGTCACATCCACAGAACCGATTGCTCCTGCACCGATCAGAACCGCTGAACAGTTCACCGAGGATGCCATGGCAATACTTGCACAGAAATTCGACAGATTCATGAAGAGAAGCCAACCAACAAACAACAACTATAACTACGGTGATAAATCCAATGTTAGATGTTATAACTGCAACTGCTTGGGACATTTTAAGTGGGAATGAAGAAAACCGAGGAGGGATGACCAGAAACCGTACGATCAGAATCACCAAAATAACTATCAACAAACCGGTGAAGGAAGTGAAGTTCAGAAAGCACTGATAGCCGATGACGGAGGAAGCTTATGGGCTCACAGTGACAGTGATTATGAACTCACATGCCTCATGGAAAATGAGGAACAGGTATCTGACTCTCCCTGTGATGAATTTACTAAAAATGAGTTATTTAATGCACTAAATGATATGGTAGCAGAATATAAGAACCTATTAACACTATTACCCAACTTTAGAACCGACCCCATAGTACCCACCTTCACCGAACCAAAGATCATCCAACCTGATAGAATCCTAGAAACCGAGGTAGTACCGGAACCACTCACTAAGACCGAACAGGTCGAGGAATCAGTCCAAGAGATGACCGAAGAGGATGAGGCCCGAATCCAGTATCGATTAGCCGCATGGAAAAGATCCAGTGAAATGGTGAACAAAATGTGTAGCTATAATAGACATCCTAAGTGTATGTTCGGTCTTGGATACAAGAACAATAGATCCAGCAAACGGAACCACTTCGACAAAATGAGGCTCACATAGGATAACCTTCCCTTTGTAAGCTTTGTCAAGAGCTCCTTAATCGACGAAGAGGAACTAAGTGCCTCATATCCGAAAGACAAACTAATCTATGTAAGTCCAACTGACTCCGAAAAATGGCTTCACCCTAAGAAAAGGAAAGCAAACCGGCTCAAAGGAAAGAAAGACGAACCACATAGGTTAAACCAAAGACCACCTCCAAATAAGGCAATCTTAGGAAAGCAGAAAGACTCCAAACCGAGTGCAGGAAAACTACTTAAAACCATAACCGGGAAGGTAGTCCGACTTATCAAAGTCTGGATACCTAAGGGACTAATCGCTTGTGGACCCAAGTAAATTTGGGTACCAAATAGTTGTAAATATGTACATTTTGCAGGATATGAAGAAACGGCTAGGAAACTCCGAGTGGTACCTGGATAGCGGTTGTTCGAGACACATGACCGGGAACAACAATCTTCTAACCGACATCAGAATAGAAACCGGTGCATTGATCACTTTCGGTGACAAATCAAAAGGTAGAACTGTGGGAAAGGGTAAGATTGTCCATGGTAATTTAACAATTAATAATGTACTCTTAGTTGAAAACCTACACTTTAACCTGTTAAGCATTAGTCAAATGTGTGATGCTGGATACACTATAGAATTTCTTAAACATGCATGCTTAGTTAAAAATTCTCAAGGTATGATACTGCTAACCGGAAATAGGTTAGGAAACATTTACAAGGTAGATTGGAAGAATAAAATAGAATACCCTGTTTGCATGATGGCTAAAACCGATCAAACCTGGCTGTGGCATAAAAGGCTGAACCACTTAAAACCTGAAAACCTTAAACTATATCCGCGGTAAAAAGCTAGTTGAAGGAATTTCTGATATAGTATTCAATAAGGATAAGGTCTGTTCAGCATGTCAAATGGGTAAACAAACTAGGTCAACCTTTAAAAGTAAATGACACATTCAATCTAACCGATGCTTAGATCTCCTTCTCATGGAGTTATTTGGACCAATTAGGGTCGTCAGCCTAGGAGGTATGCTTTATACTATGGTAGTTGTTGATGATTATTCTAGGTATACATGGGTAATATTCTTGGCATCCAAACGTGAAACCGCATCAAATTTAATTACATTGCTTAAAGGTTTGCAAAATGAAAAATCAACACGCATTAATAGTATTAGGAGTGATAGAGGAACCGAATTTACAAATAGCACTCTAAATGCATTCCTTGATGAATCTGGTATTAGACACGAGTTGTCTAGTGCTAGGACTCCTCAACAAAATGGCCTAGCCAAGAGAAGAAACTGAACTCTCAAGGAAGCCGCATGGTCCATGATAGACGATTCGGGCAATGCCCATAAATTCTTGGTTGAGGCTATCAATACTGCATGTCATACACAAAACCGGTCTCTAATTAACAAGTTTCACAACAAAATACCATATGAAGTATACTTTGATAGGGTTCCCAACCTTAGGTATCTTAAGATTTTCGGTTGTAAATGCTACATTCACATAAATGGCAAAACCTATCTATCTACCTTTGATGCAAAATCCGATATTGGGATCATGTTAGGTTACTCAGCAGTCAGTAAAGCTTATAGAGTATATAACACTAGAACCTTAACCGTGGAGGAATCACTTCATGTGGTTTTCGATGAATCGGTTGAAAGCAACACTACATCATGTTTTGATCTACACAACAGATTGGAAAACAACAATATCTATTCTGATAGTGAAGACGAGATTCCGGTTTTCAGACGTTTTGTCCATGACCAAATGGGTAATGATGAAACCCAACAGGATCAAGCTGTCCCACGGCATGAAGCTGACACCTCGGTTCAAACTGAGGAAATCGGTCGGTCTGACACTCTTATTCAGCCTACCGATATGTCTAGCCTTGATCAAGTAAATGATGATTTGGTAGACTCTCCTGAACCGAATCTCAAAAGGAACACAAATCATCATCCTGAGCTAATTATAGGTGACCCTTCAGAACCCGTTCGAACTAGGCGACAAATCCTGGAGGAATACTTTAATTCCGCGTTTATATCCCAGATTGAGCCGAAAAGAGTGGATGAAGCATTGTCAGATCCGGATTGGATCTTGGGAATGCAAAAAGAGTTAAACCAGTTTGAGAGTAATAAAGTCTGGTACCTAGTCCCTAGACCGAAAGATCAACCGGTCATAGGAACAAGATGGGTATTTAGAAATAAACTCAATGAGGACGGTTTGGTCACGAGGAACAAAGCCAGATTAGTGGCACAAGGATACAAACAGGATGAAGGCATTGATTTTGAAGAATCATTTGCCCCTGTAGCTAGGATTGAAGCTATTAGGATTTTTCTGGCTTTTGCTGCTTTCAAAAATTTTAAGGTTTTTCAAATGGATGTCAAAAGTGCATTTTTGAATGGTGAACTACGTGAGGAAGTATATGTTGAACAACCATCCAGTTTCAAAAACGCTGACCTGCCAAATCATGTATATCGCTTAAACAAAGCATTGTACGGTTTAAAGCAAGCTCCTAGAGCCTGGTATGATACACTAACCGCATTCTTGTTAAAACATGATTTCATAATCGGTTCGGTGGACGAAACACTATTTAAATTTGAGAAAAAGGAACATATCCTACTTGTTCAAATATATGTAGATGATATTATCTTCGGTTCAACCGATCCTAAGGTGTGTGATAAATTCTCAACCTTGATGACTAACAAATTTGAAATGAGTATGATGGGAGAATTAAGCTTCTTCTTAGGCCTTCAGGTTAAGCAACTCGATGGAGGAACTTTCATCAGTCAACCCAAATACACCAAGGAACTTCTAAAGAAATTTGGGATGGATACATGCTCCTCAACTGCTACCCCAATGAGCTCATCGGTCAAATTGGACAAGGATGACGACGGTCAGGCAGTAGACCTGACAGCTTATCGAGGAATCATCGGTTCTCTCCTATACCTGACAGCAAGTAGACCGGATATACTATTTGCGGTTGGTGTGTGAGGAAGATTCCAGGCTAATCCAAAACATTCTCACTACACAGCCGCAAAGCGAATATTGAAATACCTAAAGGGAACTCCTGAAGTCGGTCTGTGGTATCCAAATGACTCATCTTTTAACCTCACAAGTTACTTAAATACAGATTATGCAGGTTGTAAGGTTGACAGAAAAAGCACCAGCGACACATGCCAATTCCTAGGTGATCGGCTTGTTTCATGGCACAGCAAGAAACAGACATCGGTTGCCACGTCAACAGCAGAAGATGAGTATCTGGCAGCCGGAAGTTGTTGTTCACAACTTCTATGGATCCAACAACAACTAAAGGATTTCGGTATCACAGCCAAAGAGTCTCCAACTTTCTGTGATAATACAAGTGCCATAGCAATTACATACAATCCGGTTTTACACTCTAGAACCAAGCACATTGACATACGGCACCACTTCATTCGGGAACATGTCATGTTGAAGCATATCTGGCTGGAATACGTATCGACAAAACAACAAGTAGCCGATATATTCACAAAGCCTCTGCAGGAAGCTAAGTTTTCTCAATTCAGAATCACACTTGGTTTAACCGATATTCATCAGCTTATCTCTAGAAATGTTTAAAAAGGGAAATCGGTTCGAACAGACAAAACCGGTAGTTCCTCCTAAATTGCCGGATTCCAAATTCACCAAGGTACCTATTGAAGAACCGCTCTGTTCATCAGTTCGAGTAAACCGACCGGTTACTTAGTGCATGCACCAATTAACCACATCAAAACGAATGACTGAAAACCGACCGGTTTGGAAGTAGTTTACTTCGGATTATTTGGCCTCCGAACAAAAATGGAATAATTATCTGTGTTTAAACTTATCTGTTCTGAAAATCTACCTTTTCAAAGCAAAACGGTCATACCCCAAATGACGTGAAGATATGATATTTTTCACCGTCCAGGCCTATGACTCACATCCTAGGTTGTAGACATGCTAATTTCATGCAATTTACTTTATCCTATGGTCAATAGAATACATTCAATGTCATCCACTGGATAAGACTATCATCCCTCCACTAATATATAACTTAGGCAAACATCAGACAAAATATTCACAAGTATCAACTTATCCTCTCACTAAGACAAAAATGTCTCAGTTTTCAAACATCATTCGAGTGGATTTCGATTCAGCTCAAGGCACTAAGCACTATGAAGTCATCAAAATGATTAAGTCACTTGAAGACACCGGTCTCAAACATTTTCTAGATGACAAACATGTCATCTTTCCCGAAACTGTCCTGGAATTTTTCTACAATGCTAGGGTTTTCCGAGGTACACCTCACTTCGACACCCACATTCAATCTAAAGTGGGAGGGACCGTGTTTGATTTCACAGAAAGTGACTTCGCTAGATGCTTCGATCTTCCGAAGCAAGGGCTCATCGACCTAAACGTTACGGCTGAACTAAAGGCTGAAATCTCCTTAAGCTTTGATCGGTCAAACCGCCCGGTCGATGACCACGGTGCCAGGTCATCGCTGAGAGCTGAGTACCAGCTTCTCAACGATGTTATCGGTCGAGGCATCCTAGGAAAGGATGTGACCAACACCTACTATGTTACAGTTTTTAACATGATGTCTGCCATCATAACGAACATGCCAGTCAATTGGTCAAGGGTGTTGTTCGATGTCCTGATTTGGAAGATCGACATTCGCCAAACCGGCCTCATCCCCTAGATTAGCTGCCTACTTTTGGAACTTGGGGTTCCACTCTGTCCGGGTGAAGGGTTGAACCAGGCCCAGGTCATGACCAAGGAAGTCACCGACTCATTCTATGAGCGGTTTGAGAAGGCTTGGAAGAGGAAGAACCGACACCTCAACTCCTCTGGCAACTAAGTCAACTCCTTCCTACAACCGGTCATTTTGATGTACGCACTGATTGTATCAGTGTCCCACTCTATCATGATCATCTCAGTTTAGTCTATGCTATTTTCGGTTTTAATTATTCCCCTTTCGGTTTCATGTACTTTCCTCCATTAATGAAACGTAACTTTCAAATTCTAACTACATACAAACTTAGTTACTTTCTAACTAGATTCTCCACCTCGAGCTCCGCAACCGGTCAAAAGTAACTCCTTCCCAAGTGGTTTTGGAAACATAAATATTCCCTTCATAAATAAGACAAAACTGAATTTCAGCATTAAATACCCTCATTTTCCCTCCAATTTCGGATCTATATAAGGAACCCCACATTATCAACTCACCACATCTTCAAATCAAAATTTCTTGAACTCTCTCTCTCTTGGCAAAGTCTGAAAACATGTCGAGCCAAACACTAAGGAACTACTTAAGCATTGATTTCGATTCATGCATGGAATATGATGATCTAGAAACAAAGGAACTCATGTTTGAATCACTAATCGACACCGGTCTTCGTGATTTTCTCGAAGAATCCGGACCCATACTCATTCCGGAAGTAACCGAGTTCTTCAACGATGCATCTATGAGAGGAGATTTCATTGTTTCCACGGTGAGAAGCCGCTTCATTTTTCTAGACGAGAGCGCATTCGCTCAAATGTTCAATTTACCCACTGAAGGGTTTTCCGATTTCCCATTCCGGGTGGGCAGTACCGCGACCGACTATTCAGAACTATTCTCCGGAACCGAGTTGCAGGTGGAGAACCACGTTCTGAAAACCCGCCTTGCCCACCATATCCAACTACTCTACGAGATTGTCAACCGATCCATCATTTGCCAATCTCCGAACCAACACTACTCTAAGAGAGTGTTCGACATGATGACCTACATTATCAGCAATACACCCATAAATTGGTCATTGGTCATCTTCAATAACCTGAGGACTATGGTGGAGACCAAAAGAGGTCTCGGTACGCTCCTCACTTAAGCCGGCTCTTTCTTAAGTATCGTCTAAATTTGGACCAGGTACACCGGCATCCCCATCAAATGTTCTCGATAAGGATGGGGTGGAGGAAAAGCTCTCTAGAATAGTCATTACATAAGATGTATTTCTATTTCTTATGTATTCTAAACTGATCAATGTATCGGTTTCTATCATGTATCTTTTCTTTCAATGACTATCTAATTTTTAAGCTTGATAACCGGGTCAAAAATCGCAATATTAGAATATCTATCTGACTAACCGGTTGATATCGCCAAATTACTTCATTGAAAAATCCGGTCAAAATCGAAGAACCGCATCCTCACGGTTAAATAACCGCTGAATTTAATAAACGGTTACAAAGAAGAACCGCCTCATCAACGGTTAGATAACCGCAATCAAAAACCCGCTCAAATCCTTTAGAGGGAAAATTCCCGCCCATGGATTCCCGCCCATCAATTCCCGCCTCTCGTTTCCCGCTAATCGTTTCCCGCCCATAGTCTTTGGAGGGAAAATTCCCGCCCAACCGTGATGTGACGGTTCGCGGCGGTTGGAATTTCAAACCGCGACTATAAAAAGGGTCCTTAGCCATTTTCTTTAACCCTCACGCGAATCGACTTTCTCTCTCTAGCTCTCAAACCTCTCAATACTTTCAATCCTTCAATCCTTTCAATCCTTCGATCTCTTCAAACTACAATAGGTCGTGAATCTGTGCTGTTCAAACACATCATCCAAATCGATTTTGAGGAAGTTCGGACGAACGGTTCGGCGGAGGCAAAGCGGGTATTAACCCAGATCTCCGAGTCCGGTCTCGAACACTTTCTGGGCGGTCCATTCGTCCTATATCAGGATGCGGTCAACGAATTCTTCCTAACCGCATTCTTGACCGAATGAACAATCATCGCAACCATATGCGGTCAACGACTCGAATTGACGGAGGAGTCGGTCGCTGAGATACTGCATCTGCCATCCGAGGGGAGCGACTTCTCGGTGGCCATGGACGAGGAATCCTTCCAGGCGGCTTGCCGGGATTTTTCGGATACAGTGGTCCCTTTCGCAGTATCCGGTAAGAAATCATCTTTTAAACCAGAGTATAGACTGCTGCGTGATATCTTCACAAAATCGGTTCAAGCAAGAGGGTGGAACTTTGACAGCCACACTCGGGAAAAAATTGAAATGATTGCCGGTGTAGTCAACGACATCAAAATCAACTGGGCAAAGGTGGTTTTCACAAACCTATGTGAGATGGTGGATCCGACATCCACTCGGTCATGGGGATACGCCATCCCACTAGGTAAACTGATGCGTCACCTCAGCATTAACACCGACCCTGGTGTTTTCCTCGCCCCCAGCAAAGTTATAAAGTCTCATCAGTTCGTTAAACCGAAGGACAAGAAAGACAAAAGGAAGGCCTCCGGTTCTACAAGTGGCCGAAAGAAGAGGGAAGCCAGTAAGAAAGCAGCTCCGGTTAAAGAAAAATCCAGAAGCAAGAAAGATAAACAACCAACAGGATCGGTTGATCCGCGGTTCCACACCCCCAACAATGAAAATTCGGCATCCAGCTCTGACCGAACCATTTCACAACATACCAGAAGAGATCAGTCCGGTAAGGGGAAAGAACCGATAGTTGTGGAACAATCGGTCTGTCATGGTGATGATGATTCCGGTTCGAACAGACTATGGGAAAAAGATGAATTCGCGGATGAACAAACCCGGCAAACGGCCGAGGACCTCGTCAGTAGAATAATGGAAGAGCTTCAAGAGCAGGCTCACGCGGCCTCTAACGTATACAATCAATGGGTCCTGCACCGGCATCAAATATTTTACAAACACATGCTGCCGGATCTCACGGTTATCGAGAAATTCGAGAAGCTAATTGAAATGAAGGAGGAAGTAATCGGCCTCACGAAGGCTCAGACCGTCGTGACCGCCCTAGGACGAGGCAGGTTGGTCGAACCGCATGCTCGGTTACTAGGGCTAACCGAACACATTCGACGCCTCCGAGAAAAACATATTCCAGGGACACCGGACTCTCAACTTGAGCTCTTGGTGTTAGACTTGCTAGCGGTCAAGGAACGGGAACTGACCAAGGAGATGGAACGACTTGAAGCAGAGCCCGAGCACCGGGAAACGTCGAACTTCTCTATATCTCCACCTGAGGATGATGGCTGTCCGAAACAAACCGACAATGAGCATTCGTCTCCTCCACTGGATCAGAATGTCAACATAACCGAAGTCAGGACGGGTACACCGCTCACCGACCAGCGAGTATCTGTTCAAACCGGGGATTCGGTACCAGCTATAACGGAGGAGAGGGTAAAGACCCTCATCGAGGAATTTGTAAATACCGCCATTCGGCCGTGGAAAAAGAAAATCAAAGAAACCGCAGCCAAATTCGTTGAGATGATTGAGTCGACAAACAAGGAGCTCAAATCCGCGGTCGACCGGATCACGTCCGTTGAAGGGAATTACGGCAACACATATCAATTGTACGACGGTCATCTTGAAAGAACCAAGGCATTGGAGGAGATAACTCCGAAGCTGGTAACCGACCTCGCTTCTGTCAGCCAAAGGGTCGCTCCGATGGAACAGTCTCAAGAAACAACCGATCACAGGTTGACGAAGGTTGATGAGGAACTGGCTCAATCTGGTGCCCAAGTCGGATCTGATCGTCAGAGAGTGATATCGCTTGAAGAACAACATGCCAAGCTCGAAGTCGATCTCAAAGCGGTCACCGAACAGGTCGCGGAGCTAATAGAGGCAAAGTTGGCTGCCGACAAGGCACTTGAGGAGGCCAATGCTCTCGCAACCCAGAAGATCCAAGATGCCCTGGACGAGCACGTCCGGACTCAGAAGGAAACGATAGTGGCAGATGCGACCCTAACCGGTCATATACAAACAATCGAGAACAGTGCACCGGCCATCGCACTTCAACAAGCCAAAGATGCTACCCGGCTAATGGTCCAACATGAAACATATAATGAATTCGCCGCGGCTCACAAGAAGTCAAAAGCGGTTGCTCCCTCTTCCGCTCCGGTTACACGAAAGAGGAAGGCTGCTTCGAATACAGAGGAAATCACGACACTGTTGGACAGAGTCACCGATACGGTTGTTTATCCTCCACTCAACCCTGTTTTGCAAGCCGATGATGATTTCGAGGAAGAGCTCGAGCCACAACTCAAAAGACAGAGGGGTCTCGATGCGGTTCCAATTAGATCGTTCGCTCAACCGATATCTCCCCTCACCAGCACTTCAGGCGGTCAAGGATCATCATCCAGGCCGGTTCCAGCAGTCAAGGGAAAACCAACTGATGAACAACTGGAAAAATTCTTACCGCCCAGATCGAAGAAATATAGACTTTATTTACTTTATTTACTTAGTGCAATCCAACCGAACAATAATCTAACCGAACAAGAAGATAAGACCGGTCAAATCAGAAGGCCAAAATCATTGAACATTCGGTCAATCGGAAGCTATGGAAAAATTGGAAGTCATCCGGTTAACATAAACAACCGACCAGTACAAATAGATACTTCGAGTATCTGTTGAGATGATACCGAAGGAACAGACTTAGTATTGCCATATTCATACAAGTCTGAAGACAGTCTGCAGGTTGCAGAAGACCGTCCTACAAATCTTTCCACTCCAGGATAAATCAGAAAGGCAATCTTCCAGGTAAAAGACAAAGCTAGCCGGTTTGACCTACACACTGGAAGACTAGACCGCCAGGTCTAAAGATTAGACCGCCAGGTCTGAATCACTGAACCTCTACTCAACCAATCAGATTCAAGGAAATGAAATGTGACCGTTGGCACATTTCACCTATAAAAGAAGGAGCTAAAGAGGAATAAATGTATCTACAAGTTCTAAGAGATTTCAACAACCTAAGTTATCCGTTCTACCAACTACAAGCTCTAAGATCTATTGCAAGTTTATTTCTCTACAAGGTTTAGAGCTTAAGTGTGTATTTGAAGTGTGATTACAATTTCGATGAGAAATGTACGAGTGTTATCGAGTAGTAAATAAGTCTCGATCAGATTGTGTTTGTGTATTCCTCAGTGAATATCCTTCTCGCGGTTTCGAGAGGAAGGGGTGACGTAGGAGTTTCATCTCCGAACATCCATAAAAACCTGTCTTTCTCTTTACTTTCTGCCGGCTTCATATTTTAACCGATCTGTACTAACCTATTCATACCGTTCTAACCGATCCTGCCTAAACCGAATTACAGAGTCCCAAAAACCGATCCATTATACTCCAAACCGACCTTATCTACATTCGGTTATGTCCATCATGTGTGTGTGCTGCTTCAACCTGAAACAAACCACTTCCGCGCTTGAACTCGGTTCAAGGGTTTGTGACAGTTTGTGTGGTATTGAAACCCCGGTGTTAATCTCTAACCGGATTAACCACCAACCTTTGAGTGAGACGCAACAACCGGCCGGACCCCGGTTCCCCAGCCTCGACCTAGATCCTAACAATATATATATATATATATTATCTTGTCTCCCTTTTATTCCTCGTATGAAAATAAATAAAAATAACTCAAATATTAAAAATAAATTCTCATAACAACTTCTAATAAAATTATTGAATAATTTCTTTTTATTTAAAGAATAAAATTTATTCAAACATTTTTCTACAATAATAAAATATAATATAACAAAATTTATACAAAAATTTGAGTAATAAAATATGTAAAAATAAATAAAATAATACATATAAGAATAAGACTTAAACCCTAATATATTGTAAACTCTAAATTAATTATATATGATAGGATCGGCTTTATCGATAAAGACGGGGGTCTGGCTAAGGATGAAGGTTTATAAAAAACGGTTTGAAAGAAATCCTGTTAGGGATTTAGTTCGCTTTCTATTCTACGCAAACTTGTGTACACACTTGAAACGGATTCAAGGCAGAATTGTTTACTTGGGTTTGAAGCAAAAGATGAAATATGAAAAGATGACAAAAAAGAAGAACACAACAGTTTGTTTATGGATGTTCGGAGAAACTCTCCTACGTCACCCCTTCTTCCAACCACCGGAAGGATTCACTATAATATGATTCGAATAAAATACAGTTTACACACACACTTAGCTCACTATTGAACATAACACTTTCTGTTCAATTACAAGATGAAGAATATCACTCAGCTAATGGTGTTTTGATTCTAGCTCTCTCTTGTTTCACACACAGTACAATCAGAAAGAAGCTTCACAATATGAGTTCAGTAAGCAAGATGATTGAGTAGTTTCTCTCTCTGCAAAATCAGATTGCTTGTTCGTTGTATGATAATTCGGCAGATTGTCCGTTATCCTTGAGATTTGTTAAATACTGAGCAGGAGCAAACGGTCGAATCTTTAGAATTATACGTGGCACTCTTCCATTGGAAAGCCTCCATTGTACACAACAGGTTCTGAGCACAAGGATCATGGTCGTACATCACTGGTAGTGCGCCGAATATTCCATTAGGGATGTACCTGCAAAACAAGTAATGTGAGGAAAATTCTCTTACGTGGAATTCCTTGATTGGAAGCATATAGCTGTTGTACTAATCTTTACTAGAAAGTGGAGCAGGATTAGGGTACAGCTATAGCACGTGGGTAGGTGAAATGCTAGATTCAAGCGTACTACTTAAACTAAGCATTAGACATATTTCAGTTAGACGGATTGTGAAAATCAGTCTAATGAAATCACACATCTCCTTTAAATAATAACGTCTATTAGACATCCTGGTCTAATAGAATTAGACTCACGTCTAATTACAATAACCATTAGACTGCACGTCTAACTCCACTAAGTTAAACTGCACATTTAATTTCGGTTCAACCTCAGACTTGTCTGAAGGAGTTAGACGCACGTCTAACTTTCACTAATTATACTACACGTCTAATTATCCAATAACCATTAGTCTCCACGTCTAACTCCACTTAGTTAGACTGCACGTCTAATTCTAGTTCTACCTCAGACTTCTCCGAAGGAGTTAGACGCACGTCTAACTTTCACTAATTAGACTACACGTCTAATTATCCATTAACCATTAGACTGCACGTCTAACTCCACTGAGTTAGACTGCACGTCTAATTCCGGTTCTACCTCAGATTTGTCTGAAGGAGTTAGACGCACGTCTAACTTTCACTAATTAGACTACACGTCTAATTCCGCATAAATTAGACTACCCGTCTAATTGCAAATATATTAGACTACACGTCTAACTCTGATGAGTTAGACTGTACGTCTAATTCCGAATATCAATTAGACTTACGTCTAATTCCGTGTATCTATTAGAACATTCTTCTAATTACACGTCTATTAGACTACACGTCTAACTCCGGTGAGTTAGACTGTACGTCTAATTCTATGTATTCATTAGACATACGTCTAATTCTTTACATTCATTAGACTACACGTCTAACTCCGGTGAGTTAGACTGTACGTCTAATTCTATGTATTCATTAGACTTACGTCTAATTCTTTACATTCATTAGACTGCACGTCTAACTCCGATGAGTTAGACTGTACGTCTAATTCTATGCATTCATTAGACTACACGTCTAACTCCGATGAGTTAGATTGTACGTCTAATTCTATGCATCTAATGCCAAAATCGGTCTAATGACCCTCATTAGATCCAAGTCTTATGAAATATTGTTTCAATACACCTGTATCAAAACTCATAAGTTATTTCATCATCAAAATCATAGTGGTTAAATTATTTCAACACTTAGTTAAAATAATTTGACCAAATAATTTCCCCCTTTTTGATGAAGAAATTGCAAACCTGCATACATATATCAAAACATGCATTCATCATATAAACAAACAAAGCCTTTCACATGCAGATTCATCATAAACATATCATGTTAATAAGCAACTAAACGTGAGTGTTTTCAGAAGAAACACAGAAAAACTTGTTCTAAAAAATAGCCAGAATAAGTTAACATCAACACATTAAAAACACATGTTTCAAAAGCTTTCATCTTAAATGAAGATAATCTCTATTATAATCTTCTTCTTCCTAGTCATAATCTTCTTCTTCTTCTCTTTTCCTTTTCTTGGACTTAAGCGTCTCCACCCTTTGAATGTAATCGACCACTTTCTGGTAGTTCAGAATCTTAGAAGGAAGGGGAATGCTCTTACCGGGTTCTTTCAGAAAGAAACAAAGAAGATAGCTGAGAGGACTATCAAACCCAAAGATTTTCTTCCTAGCGACAACCATTCTGACAAAATTTCCGAAGAGGAAGCTTGTCCAATTGACAGGAACACACCCGGTGATGGCCACCATTATCTGAAAAACCTTTGTACAGTATTTGTAAGAGGTTTCTTTAGACAAAAGGGATTTCAATACGATATCGCTTAAGAGAGCATATTCAACCTTCATGAGGTTTTTCTTTCCATGAATGTCTACTAGAGGGGAATCGGAAAAGACTTTCATCATCGTAATCATTAGATATGGAGGAGTGGTTGAGAAATCATCGATACCTACTTTTGGAAGTTGAAAAAACGTACCGAAAGACTCTTCGGTGATACAGATCATCTGGCCCATTACGGCTCCAGCAATAACTTTATCCTAATAGAAGCTGGCGGTTTCGAAAATTTTGTTAACTAATTGTTCGTGATAGGTTTCATGATGGGTGAGGAATCTTCTCAGTGCAGAAGCTTTTAACGATTCGAACATCCTATGCATTCCTGGAGATTGTAAGGTGGATACAGATTGAAAGTCCACTTGAGTTGACGTTGGATGGAAGGATGACATTTTGATTTGATGAACAAGAGTTTAGACGATTCGAATTCTAGAGATAGAGAAAAGTTTAGAAGAACTCTAATCTTTGGAATGAATAACCCTATAAATATCAAGGTTTAATCATGTAGGAAATAACTAATGATTACTTCTACCGTCAAGAACTTCAAAAGTTTGTTCCCAATACACCTAACATTTAATGTTAACATGAAACTGAACATTTAATACTATGTATACAAGCAAAAGTTGTCAGAAATATTAGTCATTCTTTGTATATTGAGAGACACGTGTCTTCAATTCTTTTGAGGAATGACTGATTTGATTTTCGGTGGGAAAATAAACTTGATCAGAAATCAGTAAAGGATAGCTGTCCAACTAGCCAGAAGATGAAGAGTCTAATTACATCAATAGTTAGACGTTTATTCTCCTTTTCACATTTTCAACTTCTTTTTGAAAATCAGTCTATTAGACGTGTACGTCTAATTATGCAATAACAGCACGTGAGACACGCGTGTTTGGTTAGACATGAGCATCCTTTTACTCATGACGTGAAACGTATAACGTCTATTATACGTGTCCGTCTATTAGACGCATTCGTCTATCCAAGCAGGTTAGAAAACCAAGACGATAATTTTCTATGAAGATGAAAATGCTAAAGTAGACGTTTGTCTAAGTAGCTGTGTTTCTCAAACTCTGAATCCTTAGGACAAATTAAGACCTCTGTCTTTCATGTCTGTTTAGTTTTGTTTTGAATAGTACATTCCCCCTTAATTTATGAACATAATCACATCAATCAAGATCAACAAGACCTAGCATGTTTCTAATGTGAGAAAACTTAGCTTCCAGTAGGGGTTTCTTGAAGATTTCCGCAGTTTGTTGATCTGTAAGAACATGCTCAAGACGAATTTGCTTCTGATTGACGTGTTCTCGGATGAAATGAAGCCTAATTTCAATATGCTTTGTCCGAGAATGTAGAGCTGGATTGTAGGTGATTGCGATAGCACTCGTGTTGTCGCACAAAATTGGAGATTCATCAGCCTCAATCCCATTTTCTCTGAGCTGTTGTTGAATCCACAGAACTTGAGAACAACAACTTCTAGCTACAAGATACTCTGCTTCAGCTGTAGACGTGGCGACTGACGTCTGCTTCTTGCTGAACCATGTAATTAGACGATCTCTAAGGAACTGGCAAGTTCCACTTGTGCTTTTTCTATCAATATTGCATTCTGTATAATCTGCATCTGAGAAACTAATTAAATTGAAACTGGAATCCTTCGGATACCATAGTCCCACATTTTGAGTTCCCTTTAAGTATTTAAGAATACGTTTAGCAGCAGTAAAATGAGAGAGTTTAGGATCATCCTGAAATCTGCCACAAACACCAACAGCAAATTGAATGTCTGGTCTTCTAGCAGTTACATACAGCAAAGAACCGATGAGTTATCTATATGCTACTACATCGACACTTTGGCCACCTTCATCTTTATCCAATTTAATTGAGGAACACATTGGAGTGGCTGCTGCAGAACAGTTCTCCAAACTAAACTTCTTTAGTAGTTTTTTGGTGTATTTGGCCTGGTTGATAAGAGTTCCATTTTCTAGCTGACGGACTTGAAGCCCAAGGAAGAATGTAAGTTCACCCATCATGCTCATTTCAAACCTGTCCTGCATCAGCTTGGCAAATTTCTCACACAATTTGAGGTTAGTTGAACCAAAGATAATGTCATCTACATATATCTGAACAAGTAGTATGTGAGAATATTTAGTAAATCTAAATAGGGTTTTATCCACTGTTTCAACAACAATATCATGATCAAACAAGAAGTTAGTTAAAGTGTCATACCAAGCTCTAGTAGCTTGTTTCAGACCATACAATGCTTTGTTAAGCCTATAAACATGATTTGGCAAAACATGATATACAAAACCAGGGGGTTGCTCAACATATACTTCTTCACTTAATTTACCATTTAAGAATGCACTTTTCACATCCATTTAAAAACTTTAAAATTCTTAAATGATGCATATGCTAGGAAGATTTTGATTGCCTCTAGTCTTGCAAACGGTGCAAAAGACTCATCAAAATCAATACCTTCCTCTTGTCTGTATCCTTGAGCAACTAAACGAGCTTTGTTTCTAATGACTAATCCATCTTCACTAAGCTTGTTTCTAAAGACCCATCTTGTTCCTATAACTGACTTGTCAGTTGGTCTAGGAGTGAGATACCACACTTTATTTCTAGCAAATTGGTTTAACTCCTCTTGCATAGCATTGATCCAATCTGGATCAACTATAGCTTCACTAATTTTCTTAGGTTCAATTTGAGAAATAAATGCAGAATTGACCATTTCATCCATCAGTTGATGTCTTGTCCTTCGAGGAGAAAAAGGATTTCCGATTATCAGTTCTGGTGGATGATTTCTGTTCCATCTGAAGTTT
The DNA here is from genome assembly GCF_907164915.1 of Impatiens glandulifera. Classification (NCBI taxonomy): domain Eukaryota; kingdom Viridiplantae; phylum Streptophyta; class Magnoliopsida; order Ericales; family Balsaminaceae; genus Impatiens; species Impatiens glandulifera. The sequence goes on along the minus strand of NC_061864.1, from coordinate 36,869,215 downwards.
GATCCAAGAGGATTGGTCATCTGAACCGGTGACACCACGACATCCAAATTCTCAACTTCTTGTTGAACAGGAGTTTGCACGTCTGGTTGACTTCAACCGGATCGGCCACGGGATCAGATAGAGCCATCCGCTTGTCCAAGGTTTATTCTTCTTCACTTACAGACTCAAGACTAGCCGCTTATAGTTTGTCAGCAAGATCAATGGGTTCATTAGATTTGCTCTCAATAGGCTCATCAAACACTACATTGAGGGATTCTTCAACAGCCTGTGTTCTTTTGTTGTATACTCTGTAAGCTTTGCTTACTGATGAGTATCCCAATATGAATCCCTCATCTGCTTTAGCATCAAAAGCAGTCAAATAAACCTTTCTATTGTTATGGATGAAACATTTACACCCAAATATCTTAAAATAAAAAACTGTGGGAATTCTCCCATAATACAGCTCATACGTTTGTTAATTATTGACCGATTTTGTGTATAGCAAGCAGTACTAATAGCTTCCGCCTAAAACCTCTAAGGTACATCTGATTCAGCAAGAATAGACCTCGCTGCTTCCTTCAGAGTTCTCACTCTTCTCTCAGCAATGCCGTTTTGGTGTGGAGTTCTAGCACTAGACAACTCGTGCCTAATTCCAGTCTCCTTGAGATAAGATGATAGGTATCTGTTAGTGAATTCAGTTCCCTGATCACTTTTGATGCATGTGATATTTAAAAATTTCTGATTTTGAATCCCTTTGAATATCCTAATCAAGTTTTCAGCAGTTTTATCTTTTGATGGTAAAAATGCAACCCATGTAAAACAAGAAAAGTCATCGATAACAATTAAGGCAAATCTCATTCCTCCTATACTCTTTACAGGAATTGGACCAAAAAGATCCATATGTAAAAGTTCTAGGATACGACTGGATTGTGATTTCCCTTTGCTTTTGAACGATGATCTGCCCTGTTTGCCTAACTGGAAAGCAGTGCATATATTGTCCTTTGAAAACTGAAGTTTGGGCAAACCAATAACTAAATTGTTTGAACAAATGTTGTTGATGGTTTTAAAATCCAAATGGTTCAAACGTTTATGCCATAACCATTTCTGGTCATTCTTGGCAATCATGCACATAGGGTCAGAAGTCTCTTTTTTCCAATTCATTTTATATGAATTTCCTACTCTACTTCCAGTCAACAAAATGTTTTCATCTTGGTCTTTAACTAAACATGCATGAGTTTGAAAATCTACTGACAAACCGTTATCACATAATTGACTAATGTTGATTAAGTTATAACACAGATTGTCAACAAGCAACACGTCATTAATAGTTAGGTTACCATGGATAATCTTACCCTTACCCATGGTCTTACCCTTCTTGTTGTCACCAAATGTGATCTTAGGTCCAGAGCAATCTGATATATCAGTGAGAAGCCGTCTGTTTCCTGCCATATGCCTGGAACATCCGCTATCAAGATACCATACAGATTCCTCCAGTCATTCGTTTATTTGTACCTACATAAATAGATATTTACAATCCTTTAGTACCCACCTTTAATTGGGTCCTCGGTCAATTAGTCCCTTAGAAATCCATATTTGAGTTATTCTAATGGATTTCCCATTTAGTGCCGTGATTAATGCATATGTTTTTGACTTAGTAGATGACTTTCTGCTAGCCACTGATCCTTTAACTTTTGAAGAAGGTTTTCATTTAAAACTCCTTGACTTAGAGTCAGGTTTTAAATTACCAGACTTATTAGCTTTTTCTAGCTTATTCTTAAGCCAGCTAACAGTCGGTGGAACATAAACTATTTCATTTTTGAAAGCAACTTCTTCATGAATAGGATAAGATTCACTATTAGTCATACTTCTTTTGACAAAGTTTATAGGCTTAAACTTGTCAGTTGGAGGATTTGACTTTTTGTAGGACAATTTAGGGTCATTACTGTCATATCGCAATCTAGATCCAGATCCAGCAGGTTTTAACATACTGATCTGATATTTGACAGCATCTCCGGATATTGTCCATTCACTGACTATATAGTTTAATCTCTTGTTTTCAGATGAAAGAGTTTGAATCTGTTCTTTGAGCATCTCATTCTCAGATGAGATCTCTGCTAAGTTTTCATCAAAAACGTTTGGTTCAGATTCTTGGTTTGAAGAAAGAACAATTGATTCATATTTAACTTTCATTTCATAAAAAGAGTCAGTTAACTTCTTGTACTCAACAACCATTTCATTGAGTGCATTAGTTAACTCCTCGTTTGTAAATTCTGATGTAGAGATATCATTTACCTTAGATTGGTCATCTACCATCAGACAAGTTACAACTTCGTTCTCTTTTTCAGCAGGGGACTCCTCTGTATCACTGTCATCCCATCTGGATTTGTTCTGACTGCATATGAACGCTTTCTGGTTCTTCTTTGCTTGAAATATTGCACCGTAGATCTGGTTAAGCTTATCCCATATCTCTTTTGCAATGGAACATGACTTGATCTCACAGAACATATTCATGTTGAGTGACTGGTATAGAATATTCTTAGCAACATTATCCAGGTTGTTGGTCATCTTATCTTCAGTAGTCCACTCACTTCTTGGCTTTGAAATCTTTATGGTGCCGTCGGTAATAACGCTCCACATATCATAGTTAATTGCAGCCAAGTGAGTTTGCATTCTTATCATCCAATATTCGTAGTTGTCCCTTCACAGAAGAGGAATTTCATTGATGATAGACATGTTTCAGGTTCTTGATTCTTGAGAATAGAAACAGGGTTCTGATACCAATTGATAGGATTGGCTTTATCGATAGAGACGGGGGTCTGGCTAAGGATGAAGGCTTATGAAAAACAGTTTGAAAGAAATCCTGTTAGGATTTAATTCGCTTTCTATTCTACGCAAACTTGTGTAAACACTTGAAATAGATTCAAGGCGGAATTGTTTACTTGGGTTTGAAGCACAAGATGAAATATGAAAAGATGACAGAAAAGAAGAACACATCAGTTTGTTTATGGATGTTCGGAGAAACTCTCCTACGTCACCCCTTCTTCCAACCACCAGAAGGATTCACTATAATATGATTCGAATCAAATACAATTTACACACACACTTAGCTCACTATTGCACAGAACACTTTCTGTTCAATTACAAGATGAAGAATATCACTCAGCTAACGGTGTTTTGATTCTAGCTCTCTCTTGATTCACACACAGTACAATCAGAAAGAAGCTTCATAGTGTGAGTTCAGTAAGCAAGATGATTGAGTAGTTTCTCTCTCTGCAAAATCAGATTGCTTGTTCGTTCGTTGAGGTAGTGTTAGGATCGGGGACGCCCTTGGAGGACCGGAGTATTTCCGGTTTCTGGAAGGGTAGCCGCTTACAACACACTCTGATTGGTGATAGTCCGGTTAGAGACTAAAACCTCTCTTAACACTACACAAATTGTCACAGACTCTTGAACCGAGTTTAAGTGCAGAAATGTCCATTTCAATCTGAAGCAACGAATACGATTCAGTTTGTAGAGTATTTAGGAGGAGTCGGTTAGAATGGAGAAATGGACCGGTTTTGATTATTGGAGTAGGATTATATTTCGGTTAATGTATTTCGGTTTTTGGAGTAAATAAGTGGGAAATAAATAAAAGACACGAGACAAATTTTTTATGGATGTTCGGAGCAAACCCTCCTACGTCACCCCTTCTTCTAAGATTATGAGAAGGATCTCCACTAACTTGAATGTTACAACACTCACACAATGCCGAACGAGCCTTAATCGCTACTCGTCGGTTACACCACTCACTATGATGTAATACAATAACACATCACAATACAACTTTCGGTAAATGAAACAATAGATTTCTTTCTCTCTCTTAATAACTTTCAGAAACGTTTTTGACAATTTGATGCTTTGATGTTTTTTAAAATTTATTCCTTGGCTTCTTTTTATATGAAAAATATGACAACGGTCATATTTTCTCTCTTCAGGAGATTGGCCGCTGGAAACCGGTAATGATCAAGAGTCTTGCACGCCTTTCCTCTTGGACAGATCAATTTGGACATATGGCAGACATGCACTTAGCCGGTTTGCATTTTGGACACATGGCAGACATGCACTTAGCCGGTTTGCATTTTGGACACATGGCAGACATGCACTTAGCCGGTTTGCATTTTGGACACATGGAAGACATGCACTTAGCCGGTTTGCATTTTGGACACATGGCAGACATGCACTTAGCCGGTTTTCATTTTGGACACATGGCAAACATGCACTTAGTCGGTCGCCTGTTTCAGAGATTTGCTAGAGATCTTGGATAAGCCTTCCTGACAGTTACCTGCTACTTGGAGGTTGCTTATAGATTTAGACAAGCATGCCTAACAGCTTCCTGCTGCTTGCAGTTTATTTAATAACTGGAGCATATTTATGATTGGAGCGACTCATTTAATAACCGGAGCTTGACAACATTTAATCAACCTGAACATTTATGACTGGAGCGGCTCATTAAGTGTCGGTTGACCGAACTCCGCGGTTGACTGAACTTTACTGACCGAACCGGTTGACCGAGCTCCGAGCCGGTTTGACCAGAACCTTTTACTTCAAACCGAACGATATATATATTTCCAAACAAATGCTCAGTTTCCTTGAAATAGCAAAACATTACATATTATTTACAGCCAGTGAGATTTGATCCCTAGTCACCTGTGTGACAGGCAGAGGTGTTTACCACTACGCTACAACAACTTCTTATTATATTCAAACCAATTAATATATTTGATATGACTTAGCAGTTTAACATATTTATTTGAACTTAATTTATCTATTCATTAAACCTTTCATAAGTTCTAACAATTATTTTCTAACAATTTCTCCCTTTTTGATTATTTAGAATAAATATTCAAAAATTGTAATGTGTGGCCGGTTTAAAATTAATCTACTTAATTTTTCTATCAGGCAGATTGTCCGTTGTCCTTGAGATTTGTTAAATATTGAGCAGGAGGAAACAGTCGAATCTTTAGAATGATACGTGGCACTCTTCCATTGGAAAGCCTCGATTGTACACAGCAGGTTCTGAGCACAAGGAAAGTGGCCGTACATCACTGGTAGTGCGCCGAATATTCCATCAGGGATGTACCTACAAAACAAGTAATGTGAAGAAAATTCTATTATGTGGCACTCATTGATTGGATGCATATAGCTGTTGTACTAATCTTCACCAGAAAGTGGAGCAGGATTACGGTACAGCTATAACACGTGGGTAGGTGAAATGCTAGATTCAAGCGTACTGCTTAAACTGAGCATTAGACGTATTGTGTAAATCTGTCTAATGAAATCCACATCTCCTTTAAATAATAACGTCTATTAGACCGCCTGGTCTAATAGAATTAGACTCACGTCTAATTACAATAACCATTAGACTGCACGTCTAACTCCACTGAGTTAGACTGCAAGTCTAATTCCGGTTCTACCTCAGGCTTGTCTGAAGGAGTTAGACGTACGTCTAACTTTCACTAATTAGACTACACGTCTAATTATCCAATAACCATTAGACTGCACGTCTAACTATACTGAGTTGGACTGCACGTCTAATTCCGGTTCTACCTCAGACTTGTCTGAAGGAGTTAGACGCACGTCTAACTTTCACTAATTAGACTACACGTCTAATTATCCAATAACCACTAGACTGCACGTCTAACTCCACTGAGTTAGACTGCACGTCTAATTCAGGTTTTACCTCAGACTTGTCTGAAGGAGTTAGACGCACGTCTAACTTTCACTAATTAGACTACACATCTTATTCCGTATAAATTAGACTACCCGTCTAATTGCAAATATATTAGACTACACGTCTAACTTCGATGAGTTAGACTGTACGTCTAATTCCGAATATCAATTAGACTTACGTCTAATTCCGTGTATCTATTAGAATATCCGTCTAATTACACGTCTATTAGAGTACACGTCTAACTCCGGTGAGTTAGATTGTACGTCTAATTCTATGTATTCATTAGACTTACGTCTAATTCTTTACATTCATTAGACTACACGTCTAACTCCGGTGAGTTAGACTGTACGTCTAATTCTATGTATTCATTAGACTTACGTCTAATTCTTTACATTCATTAGACTACACGTCTAACTCCGATGAGTTAGACTGTACGTCTAATTCTATGCATTCATTAGACTACACGTCTAACTCCGATGAGTTAGACTGTACGTCTAATTCTATGCATCTAATGCCAAAATCGGTCTAATCACCCTCATTAGATCCAAGTCTTATGAAATATTGTTTCAATATACCTGTATCAAAACTCATAAATTATTTCATCATCAAAATCTTAGTGGTTAAATTATTTCAACACTTAGTTAAAATAATTTGACCCAACAATATAAATATACATTCTTATAATAAAAAATTTAGCCTAATACCATAAACCCAAAAATAATTATATAAATATATATTCATATAAAAAATATAAAAATAATAATAATATTATTATTTGTAAATATTAATAATTAAAATAATATATTTTTATATGATAAAAAATAAAATAATTTTTTTATTAAGTCAAAGGAAGAGGAAAAAAAATGAGAGAATAAAAAATAGAAAATTTCAATATTTGTAATTGAGATTTACTTTACCTAATTAATGAGGTATACATATAATATAATTTATGTTCTTAATTAAATTTCAAATTTAATTATATAATATATATTTATATAATGTTTTTAAATTTAAAATATATTTTTATTTTTCTTACTTATTATTATTTAATAATTATTTAATAATTATGATCATATATATATTATAATTAATTATTAATAAATATATTGTTATATCAAAATAAATATTAATATAATTTAAATTTAATAATTCTTTTTTTGTATGAATATAGAATTTATAAATTATTAACTAAATTTGTAATTTAAAAATATATATAAATATTCAATATCAATAATTTTAAAAACAGTTGATATTGATTTCATCTATATCATCAACCGTTTTAAAAAAAGTTTATATTGATCATTTCTATATCAACCAGTTTTAAAACCGTTAATATTGCTCCCTCTATATCAATGGTTTTTGAATGGTTTTTTAAGTGGTTCATATAGATTTAGTCAATATCAACGATTTTTAAAGTGGTTGATATAGATGTGGTCAATATCAAGAGTTTTTAAAACTGTTGATATAGAGTGGGTCAATATCAATTGTTTTAAAATTTCGTTGATATGATGAGTTAATATCAACCGTTTTAATAGAGGTTGATATTGACTCCCTTTATATCAAATGTTTTTTAAATGGTTGGTATGACACCCTTAATAACAACCGCGGAATAAACGGTTACTATTTTTTGTTACTATTAGTGGGTTTTTTACTAGTAATAAGTATATGACATTACTTTTATACAATTCAGCCAAAACATTATCTCTCGATAGGTCATAACATCGTTTAATAGGATTCAACAAAAAATCCTATTTCTCAATAAGTACATGACATCATATTTAAACGATTTAACTCAACAAACCTTCTCTTGATAGCTACATGACATTCAACAAAATCATATCTCTCAATAGTCAAATGACATTATTTTTATACGATTCAAACAAAAACCCTAACTCTTAATACATACCTGAAATCAATTTTTTACGATTAAACAAAAACCCTATCTCTCGATATGTAAATGACATCGTTTTTATACTATTCATCAAAAATTCTATATCTTGATATGTACATGACATTATTTTTAAACAATTCAACCCAAAACCCTATCTCTCTATAGATACATGACATTCTTTTTATACAATTCAACCAAAACCTTTTTTATGAAAGGTAAATGACATTCTTTTTATAAGTTCATACAAAACCCTATCTCTCGAGAGATATAAAACATCATTTTTATATCATTCAACCAAAAACCATATCTCTCCATAGGTACATGATATTATTTTTATACGATTCAACCAAAAACCCTATCTCTCAAGATACATGAAATCGATTTTATGCGATTAAACAAAAACCCTATCTCTCGATATGTAAATGACATCGTTTTTATAAGATTCTTCAAAAATTCTATCTCTTGATATGTACAAGACATCATTTTTAAACAATTCAACCCAAAACCTTATCTCTCGATAGGTACATGACATAATTTTATACGATTCAAATAAAAACTCTATTTCTCGATAAATATAAGACATCGTTTTAATACGATTCAACCAAAAACCTATCTCTCAAACCAAACCCTACTTTCAATAGGTATACGATTCAACCAAGAACACTTTCTCTCGATAGGTACATGACATAGTTCTTATACGATTCAATCCAAAACCATATGTCTCGATAGGTACATGTAATCATTTTTACGATTCAACCAAACTTCTATCTCTCGATAGGTACATGACATCGTTTTTATACAATTCAACCAAAACCCTTTTTCTTGATAGGTACATGACATCATTTTTATACGATTCAAACAAAAACCTATCTCTTAATAGATATAAGACATCATTTTTATACCATTCTGTTAGGATCGGGGACGCCCTTGGAGTACCGGGGTGTTTCCGGTTTTAGGAAAGGTGGCCACTTACAACACACACAACTCTTTGGTGATAGTCCGGTTAGAGACTAAAACCGTTCTCAGCACTACACAAACTGTCACAGACTCTTGAACCGGGTTCAAGGGCGGAAATGTCTGTTTCAGGTTGAAGCAACTTATGCGACTTTAGATGATGTTTTAGGAGGAGTCGGTTTTATGGATATGAGTGACCGGTTTAAGACGTATGATTAGTTTGAGGTTAGGTAAAGTAAATAATGAAAGCAACGAAAGAACACGAGACAAGGATTTTTATGGATGTTCGGAGCAAAATCTCCTACGTCACCCCTTCTTCTCAGGTTATGAGAAGGATCTCCACTAACTTTTATAGTTATCACAATACCTCCGGTCGAGCCCAACTTCTCTACTCGCTGGTTACACCAAAACTCAATCATTGATGTAATACAACAACTCAACACAACACAATATAGAAAGTTTCCGGTTTTAGACACACCGGTTTTGGAATATAGAAGTTTATCTCTCTAACTTAATGCTTTTCGTAATCTGTAACATGCTTTTGTGACTTGCGACTTGCATTAAATGAGGACGTTTCGTCTTCCTTTTATAGCTGAGAAGAGCCAACGGTCTCTTTTCTTCTCTCTCCTCTGGATTGGTTGATCGTTATCACGCCTGGTGCAGAGAGGTTGCTTGCACGCTTCACCTTCCTCAACACCTAGCAGTCATGCAGGCAGCTCTGAGCAGAAGATTACATAGCCGGTTTTCAGATTTGGACACGTGTTGGACATGCACCTCAGGTTGTCAACTTCGGATCAATAAAGCATCATTGCTTTCCTCGCATGCTTCCGATCAGATCCGATCTTCTTTTATTCTTTCAAGACACGTTTCTTTCGTCATGGTACGTCACTCTTGAAGTTTGAATCTTCCGGTTTTTGTGTCTTGTGCAGTATGATCCTCTAGTGTGTAAACTTTTGTCTTTGCTGACCGGTCGCTTGAGAAAGTAAAAACCGGTTCCTATGATCTTTAACTTGATCACTTGGAACTGATTTCTTTGAAGTATAACAGCAACCGGTTTATGATGCCCCAACCGGTTCATACAGTTTTGATCTGTATCTGCACATGAAAGTTAACAACTGTTTAGTTTGTCTGGCCGGTTCCAAAAATTAACTTACTTAATTTTTCTATCAATTTCTCCCTTTTTGATTATTTAGAATAAATATTCAAAACTTGTAATGAGTGGCCGGTTCCAAAAATTAACTTACTTAATTTTTCTATCAATTTCTCCCTTTTTGATTATTTAGAATAAATATTCAAAACTTGTAATGAGTGGCCGGTTCCAAAAATTAACTTACTCAATTTTTCTATCAATTTATCCCTTTTTGATTATTTAGAATAAATATTCAAAACTTGTAATGAGTGGCCGGTTTTGAAAAGCTTGTTTAGCGTTTTAATTATTTTCTGTTGGAAGAAGATGTTTCAAAAGCATGTGTTTGATTTTCCAAAAATGTATGTGGAAACTATCAGAAAAATAAAATAACCAAGTTCTGAGTCATAATTAAACATAAATTGTTTTGAAGGAAATAAAGAGAGATTAAGGCTTGGATGGTCCCCCCTTGTGAAGCTCTTTTTCCAGTTCTTTCTCAAGCTGTCTTCTTTCTTCTTCTTCTCTTGCCTTCCACTCCCTCTCACGTCTTTCAGCATCAATCAGCATTCCGGCCCATACGCTTGAATGACCGGGAGTCTTTTTGCTGAACCCAAAACTGGCACAGACTGGTCTTGGTGGAGGAAGCGGTGGGGCAGTAACTGGTCTGAAGCTTGGAGTTGCGGTTGAGCCTCTAGTTGCCCTTCTCTTCCGCTGGTTAAGTTCCTCATTGTCTTCTTCTTCTTCTTCATCAAGCGGTTGCACATTCAACACGATTGGTACAACTGCTCTTTATTCTGCCCGCTTGAGTACTTTCGCAACCGCGCTCCGTTTCTTCTTATTCCTTGTGTCCATTGAATGGTACGGTTGAACCGGTGGGAGTTTATGGATGTTGGCATGCTCCTCCTCGTTGCACTTTTGGGCAAGCTCATAGTCTTTGTCTTCAATCTCCTTCTGCACCCGTTCCCTTTCCATTTCTTCCTCTTGCAGCCTTTTAGCGGTTTCAGCATCCGACTCGATTTGCGTTTGAGTTGTGCTGACTTGGACTTTGGACATCTCCCCAATTTGAATGGCCATTGCCTGCAGCATGTCTAACAATGGAGCGGTTGCGGTTTGGATTGACTCGGCGATCAAGGTTTTGACTGAGGTTTGCATAGCCGTATCTATCATGGACCTTATAGAGTTTGACAGGTTAGCTTCAGCCGTTGCAATCCTCTCATTGGTTGCGGTTTTATAACTTCCAAGGCATGAATCAACTGTATCAACCACCGCTTGCTTTATTTGATCGATTTCCGGAGCTTTAGCAGTTTCAGAAAAATCTTGTTCCAGGTTTTCCGCCGTTTCGGATGTCTCACCGACCGCATAGAATGGCTTACTTTGATGTAGGTCGGCATTATTGAGTTGGCTTCGGCAACCTTTCCTCCACTGCATATCAAAAAGATCGAGATTTTGTACGAGCTTTTCTCGCACTGCAATGAACCGTTCGGCCATTCTCATTTCAATCGGGTTTAGCGTCGCTCCTTTAGTTTCTTGAAAGGCATTCTCCACTGCTTGTAACTGAGCATTTTCAAGAAGTACTTCGGTTTTACTGAAAGCTATTTGGATAAGATCGGTGTGAGCTAACTGGAGGGCCTTCTCTTCCAGCCTGATGAGCCTGTCCCAATGCCTGTTGCCGCTCAATCCTGGAGCCATGTCGAATAACTTTGTTTCACACCTGAGCTTCACCCACATGAGGTATGGAGCTAACACATCATTTGCACCCTTGTTCATGTCCCTGAGAAGTTCCTCGAAAACTTCATCTTCTTGTTCTGCGGTAAAGGTAACCTCGTCCCCGGTTACGACTTCTGGTTGAGGACCGGTTTGCAGCGTACCTTTTCCTGTTACCGTTGAATCTTCGATGAGAACCCCTTTTCCTTTGTTGACCTGAACAGAACCTTCAGGTATTGTGGCTGAGTCAGATGGCCCATCTTGAGCCTATTGGTTTTCTGGAGTTGTCTTGCCTCCTGCGGAACCGGATGGTTTCTGTTCTTCAAGATTACCCTCCTGAGCCAGAGGTGTAATGTCTGCTGTTTTGGCCGTTTCTTCTACCGGTTATTCTTCACTCTGATCAGGTATCTCAACCTGATCAATTGGTTTGTGACGACTTGACACATCGTCCTCTTCGGTTTCCTTTGCAATATCTTGAACTACGTTCTCAATTGCTCCAGAGGTATTCAAGCCTACGTCGGCTATTACCTCTTCAATTCGTTTGCTTGGAGACTTGGAGGTTTCAGAGTGTATACTAACCTCTGTTTCCTCCTTTGAAATTGACTTGTTTTCTTGGCTCCCCGAGTATTCGGTTTGCCTTGGAGAATTAGATGGGACAGGAGTAGGAACGACGGTGTTGATGGGAATGGGTTGAAAGACGTCTCCGGTTCTTTCTGGTGGATTATCCGAGGAAAGAGTTTTCTCGGAGTCCGCCGGTATGTTGGAACTCTTCCTTGCAGCTGCCTTCTTCCTCCCCTTCAGTTCTTATGGGGCTTCGGTTTCAATTGCTTTTCTTTTCGGTTTCTTCTTCTTGGTTTCTTTTCAGCCGGAGCCGAAGAACTGGTCCCTTTGGACGAATTTGTTCTTGAGGACTTTGGTTTGATCGTCTTCTCAGGTTTCTCAATCATTGACACTGAGTCAAGAATATTGATGATTGGAAGTGGTTTACCTTCACCCAGTTCCACATTAAGGAACTGAAGAATTTTGACGATTTGCATTGCAAAGGCCTGAACCCGGCCATCCTTCTTGATCACCATCTGGCAGAATTCTTCGAAAATGACGTATCCCCAGTCCACCTTGTCACCGCGGACAATGGCCAACAGCATTTTTAGTTTAAGTTTCGTCAGGTTGTCGAAATTACCTCCTCTTCCCTGGAGTGAGCGGGCGATGACAGTCAGCAACCATCTGTATTCCGGTTTTAGCTTATTCCTCCGGCTAGAGTGGATCACCAGATCCTGATCTGAGAAAGAGATCACCAACCGGACAGCGTTTGATTCTGCAGCGGTTAGGTCAATCTTTAGGTCCAGACCGGTGTTGGGCAGACCGAGAGCTTCAGCAAATAACTCTTCGGTGATTAGAATAGCCTTCCCGTTGATTGTGGCTGAGACTTTCCTCTTCGTGAGCGTCGCCGTCGCCAGGAACTCCGTCACCGCCGCCGGATAAATGGTGAACGGACCAGATAGAAACTTCTCCAACCCAGAATCTCTCAGAAGTTGAAGAACAGCCTTGTTTTTTTCATCGGCGTGTTCATAATTATCCGCGAAATCCACTTGCAACATCCATTGGAAAGGGGCTTTGCTTAGATCCATGATAGTTTTGAAAAGAGAGGAATAAAGAACGATGATGATCGGAGATAAGAGAGCCTTTGAAGATCTGGAAATTTGTAGAGAGAGAAAGCACAAGTGTCGAATGATATGATGTGAACTTATATAGATGGCGGTTCCGAACGGTTGGAAGACGAACCGTCGTTTGATGTTTTTGGCGCCAACTTTCCCTCCAAAAGTTACTGCAATAACTTTCGGTGGTAAGTGCGGAAAACCCATGGGCGGTAAATTTTGGGAGGTAAAACCGTGGGCGGCTCGAAGTTTTTCAAACTTTTCATTTTTGCTCGAAGTTCCGGTTTTACTTGAAGACTTGCTAACCGGAAGTTTTTAAGTTAATCTTAAGTTTTTGTGTATAAGTTTAGGAAACCGGAAGGAAAGATATGAATGAAAAACCGGAGACTTTGAAGATTAAGTGTTTCATAAATAAAGGAAATGGTGAACATTGAGCGGTTTTGGTCGTACAATAAAATGACCAAAAACCGGAGAGGAAAGACAAAAAATTTAGTCTTCTGTGAACCATCCCCCTTCCATCCTCCTTTCGTACCACTTTTCCACGGTGTTTACGGGTGACCGTTCCTCAATTCTTGCTATCCACCTGTACATCATGAGTATGGTGATAGTGTTGGATGGTCCAACCGGAACACCGGTTCCAAGGTTGCGACGTTTAGACATCAGGAACCGGGTGATTTGAGGAGCGAAACTGGTCCTTCCCCTTGCAGCGGTCATGAGCCGCTTCAGTTTGTTGAAGAGGTAGGTTGCCCAGTTGATCGACGAGTTTCGAATGATGGCTATCATGATGTCGAAAGCCTCCCGGTTGTAGTTCTGGTTAGGCATTTGGCCCATGATAGACCTGTGAACCAAGTCATGCAGGACTTGGTAGTGAGGAGCGAGAGTTTCTTTCTTTCCAAAGTCCTTGATCGGAGCGTTGAAAGAAGAGAAAATCTGGAAGAACTCTTCCTTAGCCGGTAGGAACGGCGTTGGGAAGTCCGAAAAACCTTCGGTCGGAAGGTGAAAGAAGTTGGCGAATTCCTCTTCGGTAAACCGAAGGAATTGACTGTCGACGATGGTGCGGATACTGCCATCATCTAGAATATGACCGTTGTTGAAGAATTCACACACCTCCTCCACGAGGATAGTGTCTGAACCTTTAAGAAAGCCTTGGAGTCCTAAATCTATGATATGCTGAAAAATGCATTCATTGTATGCACTATCTTTGATGTCTTCGAAGTCGACGATAAGGGTATTTCTGAGTTCGGCAGACATGATGATGAGTAGTGAGGGATGTTTAGAAGGATTTTCTGAAGTTTTAGAGAGAAGGAGTACTGGAAGCGTGTTTTGAAAATGGAGGAATGAACCTCCTTTTATAGCTTGGAACGGTTGAGAGCATTTAATGAGGATATTTTGAAAAATCTAGCCGTTTATGTCTAGTCATTAATGACTTTGTAATTCTTCAAGGGAATAAAGACATGTCTTGTCGAATCACGTCAAGCATGCTTTTTGATAATGAGAGTTTCTGTTTCCAAGAGATTTGATTTGATTTTGATACGGCACATTGAATATTTGATCATTTATGATTTTTTAAGTTTTAACTTAAAAGAGGAAGGAAATTTGATTCATTGATTGATGTTCAAAACTGGTAGTACAGCAAAATTACCGGTTTTGGAAAGGAAATAACGTAGAGCAAGGGAAAAGGACAGGCTAGACGTTAGATGACTCAGCCTCTTGATTTCTTCTAGCCTTGACTGCTTCCCACCGGTCGATCATTTCTTGTACTCTTTCCTTGGTGAGTACATGCCTTGGATGGAGAGTTACGAATAGTCTGGAGTGGATGTCCAGACTTGCAAAAAAACCACTCAGCTGAGGAGCGTAGCCGGTTTTGTTGGAGAGGAGCATCTTCTTCAGGTTACTGAAGATGATCCAGGACCAGTTAACCGGTGTCCCAACCGTTACAGCGATCATCATCTCGAAAACCCGTTGGGTGTAGTAGTAACTTTTCTCTCTGCCCAAGACGGACTTTCCCAGAATCTCACAGAGAAGCTGGTACTTATGAGAAAGTTGGCTTTTAGCACCCCAGGGTTTAACCGGGATGTCAGGTCCTGAGAACCGGCGACACATCTCTTCCATGGTCACCGGGGAGTATGTTAAGTCGGTTACCCCTTCATTGGGCAAACCGCAGGATACAGCGAAATCCGTCTCGCTGAATAAGAACTTTTGACCGTAGACTTGTGCAACGATTATTTCTCGATGCACTTCTTTTCCGGTCTGGAAGAATTCTTCGACTACTAGGTAGTCAAGAATGAATCTGTTTTCGAGGAAGCTTCTTAGCCCGCTTCTTTCTACGGCTAATAACATTTCTTCGACTTCGTGATCTTCATATTGGTAGATTGAATTAAAATCTGCCAATAGAATCTTCTTTGCTAGGGAGTTGGTGTTCATGTTCTTGAGAGAGAGGGTTTATCTCAAGAATGATACTTGTGAATAGTAATCTTGTGAAGTTTTGTGAAGGTTTAAGGATGGTTTATATAGCCAGGGGTTCGGCTAGATTAATGAGTTTTAAGCATGCTTGATGATGTCATCAGTCATTTAATAGACTTTAACTTGTTGAAGTAACTAATGTTTATTTCCAAGATAAAATCTAATTATTACCAAGATAATAATGATGACAAATATCTATTGACAAGATGTGAGTCTTCCTCTCTTGATGATGGACACATGTCGTCATCTCGATTGTGGTAGACTTATTTTTATTGATTACAGGCTTCATTTTTCAAAATGTGCATGAAAACTCAGTCAGTCATCCCAGGTTAGCCGGAGAAGTTCATTCTATCAGACCAGGATGCATTTGTACTAAGCAGTTTTCCATGACCAGTTTTAGTAGGATATTTTGTTCCGATTGTGAAGAAATGTTGATTTATGTCAACATTTGTTCAACTTTGGATTTATTATATCTACTTCAACCCGATTATTTCAACCGTATAGTAAATATACATGTGATTTGAAATTATGAAGTAATCGGGCATAACCGGAGACTTCCTCCCGGTTAGCACTTTTGATTTATCAATGTCTTATTTAAAATATGGTTTGAGAAGCGAGAGCTTCTCCCTGAACACATATCCCGGTTTCTTACATGCATGCATAATTATGATATCAATTGATTAAGATTAGTAAGTCCCAAGATATTTCGAAAGTGAGAAAACTTAGCTTCCTGTAGCGGTTTTGTGAATATATCCGCTACTTGTTGCTCGGTCGAGACATATTCCAGCCGGATGTGTTTCTCCTGAACATGCTCCCGGATGAAATGGTGTCGGATATCGATATGTTTTGTTCTTGAGTGCAACACCGGATTGTATGTAATCGCTATAGCACTGGTGTTGTCACAGAAGATTGGAGATTCCTTGGCTTCTATCCCGATGTCCCTTAGTTGCTGTTGGATCCAGAGAAGTTGTGCACAGCAGCTTCCAGCCGCTATGTACTCTGCCTCTGCGGTTGATGTTGCAACAGATGTTTGTTTCTTGCTGCTCCAAGTGACTAACTGTCGCCTAGAAACTGACAGGTTCCACTTGTGCTCTTTCTATCAATTTTGCATCCTGCGTAATCGGCATCTGAGTAGCTTATGAGGTTGAAGCTCGAGTCTTTTGGGTACCAGATTCCCACTTCTTGAGTTCCCTTCAGATATTTAAGAATTCTTTTGGCCGCCGTATAATGAGATTGCTTTGGATTTGCTTGGAACCTTCCGCACACTCCGACCGCAAACAAAATGTCAGGTCGACTGGCTGTGAGATATAGCAATGATCCGATCATTCCTCGATAGGTTGTGATGTCAACGGCTTGACCATCATCATCTTTGTCCAGCTTTACTGAAGGACTCATTAGCGTAGCCGCTTCGGCGCATGTATCCATTCCAAACTTCTTCAGTAGTTCGACTGTGTACTTCAGTTGGCTTATGAAGGTTCCGGCTTCAATCTGCTTAACTTGAAGTCCTAGAAAGAAGCTCAATTCTCCCATCATACTCATTTGAAATCTATCAGTCATCATTTTCGAAAACTTGTCACATAATTTTGGATCGGTTGATCCGAATATGATATCATCAACATAAATTTGAACAAGTAATATTTGTTCCTTCCTTTCAAATTTGAAAAGTGTTTTGTCTACCGAACCTATTGTAAATTTGTGATCAAATAAAAATTGTGTCAAAGTATCATACCAAGCTCTTGGAGCTTGTTTCAAACCGTAAAGGGCTTTATTCAGCCGGTAAACATGATTTTCGTGTTCTGGATTTTTGAAACCTAGAGGTTGATTAACGTACACTTCTTCATTTACTTTACCATTTAGAAAAGCACTCTTAACATCCATTTGGAAAACTTTGAAGATTTTAAAAGCTGCATATGCTAAAAATATTCTAATCGCCTCAAGTCTAGCTACAGGGGCGAATGATTCTTCAAAATCAACGCCTTCTTGCTGTTTATAGCCTTGAGCCACTAACCGGGCTTTGTTCCTCGTAACTAAACCGTCTTTATTGAGTTTATTTCTGAATACCCATCGTGTTCCTATAACCGGATTGTTTTTCGGTTTGGGAACTAGGTACCAGACTTTATTTCTCTCAAACTCGTTTAATTCCTCTTGCATTGCTAAGATCCAATCTGGATCTGACAATGCTTCATCCACCTTTTTCGGCTCAATTTGTGATATGAAAGCAGAGTTTTCATAGTGATCCAAATTTTGTTGCCTAGTTCGGACGGGTGAGGATATGTTACCTATTACTAGTTCAAGAGGATGATTTTTGTTCCTTCTGAGGTTAATCCGAGACGTGTCTATCAAGCTTTCGGTTGGCTTATCAAGGTTAGACTGATCGGTAGGTTGAACAGAGTCAGACCGACCGATTTCTTCAGTAGAAACTGAAGCATCAACTTTCTGCGGTAAAGCAGCTTGATCAGGCTGAGGTTCAGCATCAACCGCTTGGTCCTTGACAAATCGTCTAAAAACCGGAACCTCGTCTTCATCATCAGAATAGATATTAAAATTTTCCATTCTGTTGTGAAGGTCAAAGGGTAATGCAGTGTTTCGTTCAACCGATTCATCGAAAACAACGTGTGCGGTTTCTTCAACTGTTAAAGTCCTAGTATTGTATATTCTGTAGGCTTTACTTACAGCTGAATATCCCAACATTATTCCCTCATCGGATTTTGCATCAAAAGCGGTCAAGTAATTCTTGCCGTTATTGTGAACAAAACATTTGCTACCGAAAATTCGAAAATACCGTACACTTGGAATTTGATCAAAGTAAATTTCAAAAGGAGTTTTAGAAAACCGTTTAGTTACTAAAGATCGATTTTGTGTATAGCAAGCGGTGTTGATAGCTTCAGCCCAAAACTTTTGAGCAATACCCGAATCAGCTATCATTGACCTTGCGGCTTCCTTGAGAGTTCAGTTTCTTCTCTCAGCCAGGCCATTTTGTTGAGGAGTTCTGGCACTAGACAACTCGTGTCTAATACCGGAATCATCAAGAAAAGTAGTTAAGTTGCTGTTTATAAACTCAGTTCCTCTATCACTTCTGATTTTATTTACTCGAATGGATTTTTCATTTTGTATTCTCAAAATCAGTTTAATCAGGTTTGGAGTTGCTTGATTTTTAGAAGCTAGAAATGTAACCCAAGTAAATTTGGAATAATCATCAATAACTACCATAGTATAATGCATGCCTCCTAAACTAGTTACTTTGACCGGACCAAACAGATCCATATGCAAGAGTTCTAAGCATCGTTCAGATTGATAATTTCCTTTATTTTTGAAAGATGATTTTACTTGCTTGCCCATTTGACATGCAGCACATACTTTATCTTTTGAGAATTTAACGTTTGGAAAACCGTGAACTAGTTCCTTGGAACAAATGAAGTTAATCGTTTTGAAATTCAAGTGATTTAACCGTTTATGCCAAAGTCAGTTTGGATCATTTCCGGCTATCATACACACAGGTTTTTCGAAATCAGTTTTCCAATCAACTTTGTAAATGTTTCCCATCCGGTTACCGGTCAACAGAATGTCATTATTTTGGTTTTTAACTAAACATGAGTTTTTATGAAATTCAACTTTGTAGCCCACATCACACATTTGACTTATGCTTAACAAGTTAAAACGCAGTTCTTCTACTAATAGTACATTACTTATAGATAGATTACCATGGACAATCTTACCCTTGCCCACGGTTTTACCTTTCGAGTTGTCCCCGAATGTGATGATTGCTCCGGTTTCGTACTTGATATCGGTTAGTAGCTCCTTGTTTCCGGTCATATGCCTTGAGCATCCGCTGTCCAGGTACCATTCTGAATTCTTTAGCCGGTTGCTCCTCCTGACCTGCAACAAACAATTATTTACACCTTTTTGGTACCCACATTCAGTTGGGTCCATGGTTGATTAGTCCCTTTGGGATCCAGACTTGAATAAGTCGGAT
The DNA here is from genome assembly GCF_907164915.1 of Impatiens glandulifera. Taxonomy (NCBI): domain Eukaryota; kingdom Viridiplantae; phylum Streptophyta; class Magnoliopsida; order Ericales; family Balsaminaceae; genus Impatiens; species Impatiens glandulifera. The sequence continues at coordinate 36,849,760 of NC_061864.1, read as the reverse complement.
CACTTTCCCGGTATCTGTTTTTATAATATTTGGCTTAACTTCTTGGTTGTTGCTCAAGAATGCCTTATGTTGTGATAAGTTTCTTTGATGTCGAGTTTTATTCGGTTTATTCTGTTTCCGGTTGTCTTTCCTTCTCTCAGGATGAAGCCATTTTTCAGATTCGGTAGGACTTACATATTTAAGCGTTTCTTCCGGTTTTAATTCATTTTCGGTTTGTGAACTCTTGACAAATTTTATAAACGGAAGATTATTTTTCGTGAGTTTTATCCCGTTAGGTTGTTTTGATTCGTTTTGTTTATTTGGTTCGTAACAGATACCATACCTACACTTCGGGTGTCTTTTATAGTTACACATTTGTTTTACCGCTTGTCGTGATCTCTCCCACGCAGCAGTGACGTACATTGCTCGTTCATCGGTTTCGGTTACCGGTTGAACTGTTTTCTCATTATCGGAGAATAGTTCATCCGATTCATACATTTTGGTTTCACAGATTTTATCATATACATCATTTGATTGTTTGATTTTAGATTCTATTGGAGTTGGTATGTATGCAGATATGTTTCTGAACTCAGCAACCATTTGGTTGAGTGTAGAAACCAAATCTTCTTTGGTAAACTCGTCAGAAGAGAAATCAAATACCTCTTCGTCGTTTGCCATGAAGCAGGTTACTTTCTCTTCACCGTCTTCATTATCGGAGTATGCCCACTCGCTTCCGCCATCGGATGCAATGAGTGCCTTTTGAATCTCTTTTCCTTCATCAGCATGCTGATCATCGTTTCTCCGGTAGTCATTTCGTTGATTGTTATTTCCCCAGTAGTTGCTCCCTTGATAGTTGTTTCCCTGATACCGGTTGCCTTGATAGTTGTTCCCCTGATAGCTGTTTCCCTGATAGTTCCCTTCCGGTTTTCTATCGTCTCTTCTTGGTTTTCTACACTCTGACCTGAAATGTCCAAAACCGTCACAGTTATAGCATCTTTTGTTTGATTTATCTACATAGTTATAATTAAAATCATTGTTAGATGGTGGCTGACTCTTCTTCATGAATTTCCCGAATTTCTGAGCTAGCATCGCCATCACATCTTCAGTAATTTGATCGGTGTTTTTGACTGGAGCCGGAACGGTTGATACTTGCACCGCCGGTTCCACCGATGTAACCAAAGCTCTGGTTGCGGTTGATGTGGATGCTTCGTCTTCGATCCGAGACTTGATCTCGAACTCGTAGGCTTTTAGATCCTCGAACACATCATGCAACTTCAGCTGCCCAAGGGTGCTCGATTCTCTCATCACCATGGTCTTGATATCCCACGTGCTTGGCAGAGATCTTAGGGCTTTGATGATTACTTCTCGGTTGTCATACTTCTTTCCGAGTGTTTGAAGCTCGTTGACTACACTAGTGAACCGGTTGCTGAATTCCTTCATTTTTCCCCTGGTTTCATCCTTATGTTTTCATATTTCTGTGTAGCCACCAAGATTTTGTTGTCCTTAGTTCTTTCGTTTCCTTCATAGATCTGAATGATCGTTTCCCAGGCTTCCTTTGCATTTTCACACTCTCATATTTTGTTCAAAGTGTTATCATCTATAGACTTGTAATGTGTCTCATGCAATGGTTGTCTAGGTTACTCCGTCTTCGATCTTCATTCATCCATAGGTCTACCTCCTTGTTGATCTTGATCGGTCCCTCTTTCAGGACTCGGCTCATCTCATCATCTAACGTAATCAGATGTAGATACATCTGTTTCTTCCAACTGTTAAACGCTTCACTGTTTAGCATTGGCGGCTTGTCGATGTAGGTCATGCTCCCCATCTTCTTCGGTTGCTTGAGTGCTAAGAACCTCGCTCTGATACCACTTGTTAGGATCAGGGACGCCCTTGGAGGACCGGGGTGTTTCCGGTTTTAGGAAGGGTGGCCACTTACAACACACACAACTCTTTGGTGATAGTCCGGTTAGAGACTAAAACCGTTCTCAGCACTGCACAAACTGTCACAGACTCTTGAACCGGGTTCAAGGGCGGAAATGTATGTTTCAGGTTGAACCAACTTATGCGACTTTAGATGATGTTTTAGGAGGAGTCGGTTTTATGGATATGAGTGACCGGTTTAAGGCGTATGATTAGTTTGAGGTTAGGTAAAGTAAATAATGAAAACAACGAAAGAACACGAGACAAGGATTTTTATGAATGTTCGGAGAAAACTCTCCTACGTCCCCCCTTCTTCTCAGGTTATGAGAAGGATCTCCACTAACTTTTATAGTTATCACAATACCTCCGGTCGAGCCCAACTTCGCTACTCGCCGGTTACACCAAAACTCACTCTTTGATGTAATACAACAACTCAACACAACACAATATAGAAAGCTTCCGGTTTTAGACACACCGATTTTGGAATATAGAAGTTTATCTCTCTAACTTAATGCTTTTCGTAATCTGTAACTTGCTTTTGTGACTTGCGACTTGCATTAAATGAGGACGTTTCGTCTTCCTTTTATAGCTGAGAAGAGCCAACGGTCTCTTTTCTTCTCTCTCCTCTGGATTGGTTGATCGTTATCACGCCTGGTGTAGAGAGGTTGCTTGCACGCTTCACCTTCCTCAACATTTGGTTATTTTTATACGATTCAACCAAAAACTCTATCACTCGATAGATAAATGAAATCGATTTTATACGATTAAAAACTTCTATCTCTCGATAGGTAAATGATATCATTTTTATACGATTCATCCAAAATTCTTTCACTCGATATGTACGTGACATCATTTTTAAACAACTCAACCCAAAACCCTATCTCTCAATAGGTACATGACATAATTTTTATACGATTTAAACAAAAAACCTATATTTCAAAAAATATAAGACATCGTTTTAATATTATCTAACCAAAACCTTATTTCTCAATAGGTACATGACAACATTTTTATACAATTAAACCAAAACTTTATCTCTCGATAGATACATGAAATTGTTTTTATACGATTCAACCATAAACCCTATATCTTGATAGGTATATGCAATCGTTTTTATACGAGTCAACCAAAAATCCTATCACTCGATAGGTATATCACATAGTTTTGTACAATTCAACCAAAATTCATATATCTCGAGAGATAAATGCCATTGTTTTTATAATATTACTAAAACTCTATCTCTCGATTGGTACATCCCATCATTTTTATACGATTTAACTAAAACCCTATCTCTTGATAAGTAAAGACATCGTTTTTTATACGATTCAACCAAAATCCTATCTTTGATAGTTACAAGACATCATTTTTATACGAATCAACCAAACCCTATTTTCAATAGGTATATAAAAACATTTTAAAACGATTCAACCAAGAACTCTTTCTCTTGATAGGTACATGACATAGTTCTTATACGATTCAACCCAAAACCATATGTCTTGAAAGGTACATATAATAGTTTTTACGATTTAACCAATCCTCTATCTCTCGATAGGTACATGTCATTGTTTTTATACAATTCAACCAAAACCCTTTTTCTTGATAGGCACATGACATCATTTTTATATGATTCAAACAAAAACCCTATCTCTCGATAGATATAAGACATCATTTTTATACCATTCCACCAAAAACCATATCTCTCAATAGGTACATGACATTATTTTTATACGATTTAACCAAAAACCATATAACTCGATAGATAAATGAAATTGATTTTATACGATTACCAAAAATCCTATCTCTTGATAGATAAATGACATCATTTTTAAACACTGAACACAAAACTCTATCTCTCGATAGGTACATGACATAATTTTTATACGATTAAAACAAAAGCCCTATTTATCGATAAATATAAGACATCGTTTTAATATGATTCAACCAAAACTCTATCTCTCAATAGGTACATGACAACATTTTTATACAATGAAACCAATACTTTATCTCTCGTTAGATACATGAAATTGTTTTTATACGATTCAACCATAAACCCTATCTCTTGATAGGTACATGCAATTGTTTTTCTACAATTCTACTAAAAACCTTATCTCTCAATAGGTATATCACATCGTTTTTATATAATACAACCAAAATTCATATATCTCGAGAGGTAAATGTCAGTGTTTTTTAGATTACTAAAAACTTTATCTCTCGATAGGTTCATCCCATCATTTTTATACAATTCAACCAAAAACTCTATCTCTTTACATGTAAAGTCATCGTTTTTATATGATTCAACCAAAAACCCTATCTTTTGATAGTTATAAGACATATTTTTATACGAATCAACCAAACCCTATCTTTCAATAGGTATATGAAATCGTTTTCATACGATTCCACCAAGAACTCTTTCTCTCCTTAGGTACATGACATAGTTCTTATACGATTCAATCCAAAACCATATGTCTCGATAGGTACATGTAATTATTTTTACGATTCAACCAAACCTCTATCTCTCAATAGGTACATCACATGGTTTTTATACAATTCAACTAAAACTCTTTTTCTTGATAGGTACATGACATCATGTTTATAATATTCTAACAAAAACCCTATCTCTCGATATATATAAGATATCATTTTTATACCATTCAACCAAAACCCATATCTCTCAATAGGTACATGAAATTATTTTTATATGATTCAACCAAAAACCCTATCACTTGATAGATAAATGAAATCGATTTTATACGATTAAACAAAAATCCTAAATCTCGATAGGTAAATGACATGATTTTTATATGATTCATCCAAAATCTTTCACTCGATATGTTCATGACATCATTTTTAAATAACTGAACCCAAAACCCTATCTCTCAATAGATACATGACATAATTTGTATACGATATAAACAAAAACCCTATTTCTCGAAAAATATAGGACATTGTTTTAATATGATTCAACCAAAACCTTATCTCTCAATAGGTACATGATAACATTTTTATACAATTAAACCCAAACTTTATCTCTTGATAGATACATAAAATTGTTTTTATATGATTCAACCATAAATCCTATCTCTTGATAGGTACATGTAATCATTTTTATACGATTCGACCAAAACCCCAATCACTCGATAGGTAAATCACATCGTTTTTTACAATTCAACCAAAATTCATATATCTTGAGAGGTAAATGCCATTGTTTTTTTAAGATTACTAAAACTCCATCTTTCGATAAATACATCCCATAATTTTTATACGATTTAACCAAAACCCTATATCTCGATAGTTAAAGACATCGTTTTTATACAATTCAACAAAAAACCCTATCTTTGATAGTTACAAGACATTGTTTTTATACGAATTAACCAAACCCTACTTTCAATAGGTAAATGAAATTGTTTTCATACGATTCAACCAACAACTCTTTCTCTCGATAGGTTATTGACATAGTTCTTATACGATTCAATCCAAAACCATATGTCTCGATAGGTAAATATAATCATTTTTACGATTCAACCAAACCTCTATCATTTGATATGTACATGACATCGTTTTATTCAATTCAACCAAAACCCTTTTTCTTGATAAGTACATGACATCATTTTTATACGATTAAAAAAAACCTATCTCTTAATAGATATAAGACATCATTTTTATACCATTCAACCAAAAACCATATCTTTCAATAGGTACATGATATTATTTTTATATGATTCAACCAAAAACCCTATCACTCGATAGATAAATGAAATTGATTTTATACGATTAAAAAAAAATCCTTTCTCTCGATAGTTAAATGACATCAGTTTTATACTATTAATCCAATTAAAACAAAAACTATATTTCTCGATAAATATAAAACATCGCTTTAATATGATTTTACCAAAACCCTATCTCTCAATAGGTACATGACAACATTTTACACAATTAAACCAAAACTTTATCTCTCGATAGATACATGAAATCATTTTTATATGATTAAACCATAAACCCTATCTCTTGATACGTATATGCAATCGTTTTTATACGATTAAAAAAAACCTATCTCTCAATAGGTATATCACATCGTTTTTATACAATTTAACCAAAATTCATATATCTCTAGAGGTAAATATCAATGTTTTTATAAGATTACTAAAAACTTTATCTCTCGATAAGTACAGCCCATCATTTTTATATGATTTAATAAAAAACCCTATCTCTTGATAATTATAAGCCACCGGTCGAATCAAAAGATCCAAAGCATGGATGTTGATTTGGAATCAGATGATAGCACCGAATATGATGAAACAATAATATGCGACCTTAATTATCATAAGTTCATGAAGAAGATGTCGGCAACAAAGATCAAACCAAAAGAAAAGTGTATAGTTCTTCCAAAAACAAGTTCTGATATTGAAAGGATCGGTCAAGAAACATGATCAAATAATTCTAAAACAGCTAAGAAGGATAAGAATGGATCGAAAATCAAAGAAAGGAAAAACCTGAAGGCAAATAAATCATGTTCCAAGAAGAATGCTAAAGTAAATCCTAAGGAAACCGTGACACCCGAGGCCTAAGATATTGAACCTGGTGCATTTTTTCTACTCGTTAATCTGGATCCTGAAATTCCAATTGATATCATTCAAAGAGGAAAACCGGTACACAAGAGAAGAGCACATGACATCATTTTTATATGATTCAAACAAAAACCCTATCTCTCGATAAATATAAGACATCATTTTTATACCATTCAACTAAAAACCATATCTCTCAATAGGTACATGACATTATTTTTATACGTTTCAACCAAAAACCTATCACTCGATAGATAAATGAAATATATTTTATACAATTAAACAAAAACCCTATCTTTTGATAGGTAAATGACATCATTTTTATACGATTCATCCAAAATTTCACTCGATATGTACATGACATCATTTTTATACAACTGAACCCAAAACCCTATCTCTCGATAGGTATATGGCATAATTTTTATACGATTAAAACAAAAACCCTATTTCTCAATAAATATAAGACATTGTTTTAATATGATTCAACCAAAACCCTATCTCTCAATAGGTACATGACAACATTTTTATACAATTAAACCAAAACTTTATCTTTCGATAGATACATGAAATTATTTTTATACAATTCAACCATAAACCCTATCTCTTGATAGGTACATGCAATTGTTTTTCTTCGATTCAACCAAAAACCTTATCTCTCAATTGGTATATCACATCGTTTTTATACAATTCAACCAAAATTCATATATCTCGAGAGGTAAATGTCATTGTTTTTATAAGATTACTAAAAACTTTATCTCTCGATAAGTACATCCGATCATTTTATACGATTCAACCAAAACCCTATCTCTTAGGGTTTCACTAACGTTATTTTCTGAGGTAACAAGTTTAATTATTAATGAAAGAAAATTGTGACATTTTATGGAGGCGTGAAGGACGAAACAAAGCAGGACATCTTCAACATTATGGGCATCAATGAAGGCAGCTTTCCCTATAAGGTACTTAGGAATTCCGTTAACTACGAAGCAGATCGAGATCTCACACTACAAGCCGCTAATTGAAAAGGTAAAAAACACGATATCTAGCTGCGCAGCGAAAAAACTTTCTTATGCAGGGAGGATCGAACTTATCAAAACCGTGGTTATGGGCATAGTTGGCTATTGGGCGCAACAAATGATCATTCCGAAGAAGGTAATGAAGGAACTTGACACGCTGATGAGAAACTTTATCTAGGGTAGTAGTGGAAGAGGAGGAAAGAAAGTCAAATGGACCGCTCTCTGCAAACCGAAGGACGAGGGAGGCATCGACTTGAAGAACTGTATCGAGTGGACAAGGCTCTAACCTTTAATCATCTATGGGCTTTGGAGCGCAATCAGGAGTCACTATGGATCAAATGGGTGCATACGAGGTTTATGAAACACGAAACCAACCTCTGGACCTGCAAAATTCACGAAGGTATGAGTTGGTCTCTAAAAAATATTCTTAAACTAAGAAGCGATATTGTAGATCTTTATGACATCCGACTAGGAAAGTCATTCTATTCATGGAAAGGCACTCTATTCTGGCACGACTCTTGGTTTGAAAACCAGCCTATAATCGACAAGGAGGAATTTCTAAATACTCGTATCAGAAGGGACTGTGCAAAAGCGAAAATTAGAGACATATAAGACAGGAATTGGAACTTGCTCTTGAGAAGAATTCTAGAAGGAAAGAGGATACTTGATCATATAAGTAACATACAACTACACGACAGACCGGATATTCATGAATGGAAAGCTGAGGAAAATGGGAAGTTGGTATTGAAGAAAATATGGGAGGTAATCCGGGAAAAAGCGCAGAAAGTAGAATGGGCTCCTCTTGTATGGTCAACGAAGATTATCCCTCGACACCAGTTCATCCTATGGCTCGCCTTCTGGGAAAGACTCAGTACTCGTGATCGTATCATTAAGTATATGAGCATCCCGGATGCGAGTTGTCTTCTATGCATAGGAAATGAAGAAACTATAGATCACCGATTCGGGAGCTGTAGTATTGCTTCGGAGCTTTGGGACAGATTCTATAAAAGCTTAGAGTTGATCAGTTTCCCGAGCGAATGGAATGAAATCAAAGAAGCAGCACTATTCAAAGCCAAGGGAAATAGATTTGCAATAAGCGTGTTCAAGTGCGGCTTTAGAGTAGTGGTGTATAACATTTGGCAAGAACGAAATGCAAGGGTATATGACAGAACCCGCAGGAGCATTGACAAGTTATGGATAGATATTGTATCGGATTGCATCGCCCTCGCGGGAACGTGTAGAAGAATTCCAAGCACGGAGCAGAACTGGAATATTTGTAGGAACTGGAATTTACCGTTTTTTAAACACACAAGAATTGAAAGCATTGTAAACAGATAATTCATTTATGTTTTTAGCTTTTTAGCTTTTATTCAGAATGTTACGACTTCAAAATCATTCTAAGCCTGTATAGAATGATCTCTTAAACTCGTGGGTTTTTTTTCCCGTTTTTGGGAATTTTTTAATGAAATGACGCTAAGTCGTTCTTCCCAAAAAAAATAGTCATCGTTTTTATACTATTCAACCAAAAACCCTATCTTTTGATAGTTACAAGAGATATTTTTATACAAATAAACCAAACCCTATCTTTGAATAGGTATATGAAATCGTTTTCATACGATTCCACCAAGAACTCTTTCTCTCCATAGATACAGGACATAGTTCTTATACGATTCAATCCAAAACCATATGTCTCGATAGGTACATGTAATTGTTTTTACGATTCAACCAAACCTCTATCTCTCGATAGGTACATGACATGGTTTTTATACAATTCAACCAAAACTCTTTTTCTTGATAGGTACATGACATCATTTTTATAAAATTCAAACAAAAACCCTATCTCTCGATATATATAAGACATCATTTTTATACTATTGAACCAAAAACCATATCTCTCAATAGGTACATGACATTATTTTTATATGATTCAACCAAAAACCTTATCACTTGATTGATAAATAAAATCAATTTTATACGATTAAACAAAAATACTAAATCTCGATACGTAAATTACATTTTTTTTATACGATTCATCCAAAATTCTTTCACTCGATATGTACATGACATCATTTTTAAAACAACTGAACGCAAAACCCTATCTCTCGATAGGTACATGACATAATTTTTATACGATTTAAAAAAAAACTGTGAGGATCTAGATCGCGGATGACGGACCGGGGTTTGGCCGGTTAGTAATTTTCACTCAACGATTTGTGTTTAATCCGGGTAGAGATTAACATCGGATTTCAATACTACACAAACTGTCACAAACCCTTGAACCGAGTTCAAGTGCGGAAGTGGTTTGTTTGATGTTGAGATAGGTTTGGATAAAGTCGGTTTGGAGTTTAGTAGGTCGATTTAAGGTTCAGTAAATCGGTTAGGGTGATATGAGTCGGTTAGTATAAATTGGTTAGAACGTAGAGCCGACAGACAATAAAGAACAAGACAAGTTTTTATGGATGTTCGGAGATAAAGCTCCTACGTCACCCCTTCTTCTCGAAACCGCGAGAAGGATATTCACTAAGGAATACACAAGCAAAATATCCGATCGAGACTTATTAGTTGCTCGATAAACACTCGTACAGTTCTCACCGAAATTGTAATCTCACTTCAAATGTATACTTAAACTTTGGATCTTGTAGAGAGATGAACTTGTAATTAATAAATCTTAGAACTTTTAGCTGGTGGAACTGGTAACTACATTTACTCCTCTTCAGCTCCTTCTTTTATAGGTGAAATATGCCAACGGTCACATTTTTCACCTTGAATCTGATTGGTTGAGCAGAGGTTTAGTGTTTCAAACCTGGCGGTTTAGGCTTCCAATGCGTAGGTCAAACCGGTTATGTTTGTCTTTTACTTAATGTAGCAATTGTCGGTTTGACAATTGCCTACACCTGGAAGGTTGCGCCTCTGATTTATCCCAGAATGGAAAGATCTCTTCAGGCGATCTTCTGCAGCCTGTAGAGTATCACCGGACTTGTATGGATATGGCAATGTTATAGTATGTTCCTTTGGTATCATCTTCCGCAGATACTCAAAGTATTTGTTTGCACCGATTTGTAGATTGTACCTAATTTGATAGTTCTGACTTCTTTCTTAAATAGTTTTTTCATCGGTTTTCCGGTTGAGTGTATTTCGGTTTAGGATGTCTACCGGTTGTTCATTGCTTTAGATTAACTGGATATCTTCCCGGTTTTGGATACATACTCTACTTCTTCTTCGAACCGGTCTTGTCTTTTTGATCGGTTGAATTCTTGACCGGTTGGAGTACTTGACCGATTGGATTCTTTTGACCGATCCTGGTTCTTTAACCGTTCCTTCACAATGAGTTTGTTTTTGTTAAGTTTTTATTTAACCGGTCTAATTTATCTAACAATTTCTCCCTTTTTGATTATTTTATTTAAAATATGTAAGAAGTAAATTGTAGGCCGGTTGTTTTATGGGTTTCTTTGGCCGGATTTTTGGAAAAGACTTAGAAAAATGTTGGAAAATTTTTTTTTGGAAAAATTTGTTTTTGAAGGAAAATTTTATCTTATCAATTTCTCCCTTTTTGATTATTTTATTTAAAATATTCAAAACCATGTAAGAGGTAAATTGTAGGCCGGTTTCCAAAAATACTTTATATATATAAGAGTGGGAAATATAATAAAGTAAACATAAGCAATAGATAAAAAAACTTCTATTCCCTCTTCTTAGGCATGAATCATTCCCGTAGGTAATCAGCTATTATTCCCTTTCCCGATTTGCAGGGATCGGTGCCAACTCTGGAGGAGGATCCTTGACCGCCCGAGGTTCCGGTGAATGGTGAGACCGATGGAAGAACCGATCTGAGTGGAATCGCTTCGAGACCCCCCGTTCTTTCGAGCGGTATAGCCTCTTCCTCAATCTCTTCATCTTCTGGTGAAACCGGGTTGGGTGAAGGAGCAATAACCGGTTCAGCAATGTCGTCCAATAACTTTTTAGCCGCTACCCTCTTGGAGGCCTTTCTCTTTCTGGTGATCGGTCCGGTTGATAGAGCAGCCGCCTTCGATTTCTTATGTGAATTGGTAATATCTTCGAATATCAGCTGCTGGTCGAGTAGCCGAGCCGCATCCTCATTTGCTTGAATCGCTTGTGCCGGTGCAACATGTTCTACTAATTGAACATGTTGGGCCAGGTCTGCATCCGCCTGTTCCCTTTCCTTTAGAAGCGGTATTCGCTCGTCTTCGGCCTCTTGAATCTTCTGGGCCGCGATCTCATTCGCTTTTTCAAGCGCTTCGTCGGTTGCTAGCTTGGCCGTTATCATTTACGCCGGCTGTTTGGATACCGCCTTTAGTTCGGCTTCGGTCTGGGCATGCTTCTCTTCAAGCGTTGCCATTCTTTCAAGATTTGAGTCGGCCTGGTTGCTGGATTGGTACAAACACTCTTCAAGAAATGTCATCCTTTGATCCGTTGTCGTAAGTTGTTGGGCGATATTGATGTAACCTTCTTCGAGTGTCACCAGCCGTTGCTCGGTGTGAGCAAGACCGGTCTCCATATTTTTCGTTCTTTGTATCATGGAACTGAACAGTTGATCGATCATGCCGTAATTGTCTTCAACGGCTGTAAGCCGTTGAACCGCGGAGTTCAGTTTTTCACCGGTAGACTCAATCAACCAGTTGGATTTCGTCGCGTTTTCCTTTATTTTCTTTTGCCACGGCATGATGACATCATTGACAAATTCCTCGATTAGGTCCTTGACCTTGTCAACGATTATAGCAGGCACCGATGCGTTGTCGGTTTGCGGAGATCTGTGCCGATCGGTGAGCGGAGTACCCGTTTCAATTTCAATGTTGTTGACCGTGGGTTCCGGTTGGGGAGGGACATTCTCGGCCTCATTCGGATTTGGACCGTCGTTGGATTCGTTACCGTCATCACCTTTAGGGTGAGATCTGGAGAAGTGGGAAACTTCTTGATGATCGGGTTCCGATTCTAACCGCGTCATCTCATCAGTGAGCTCCCGTTCCTTAGCCGTTAGCATTTCCAGCACTAAATCATTGAACTGGGTTTTCTCCTCTTTAGGGACATCCTTTTCACGAAGATGATGGATGTGGTCGGTGAGTTCCATCAACTTGGCGTGCAGTTCAACCATCATACTTCTTAGAAGAGCGGTGACCACGCTCTTAGTCTTCGTAAGGTCGATCACCGACCTTTCTATCTCCACCAGTTTTTCATATCTCTAGTTAGCGGGATGCGCTGGTAACATGTCGGCATAAAGGACTTCCTTTCGTTCTAGAGCCCACTGATAGTATGCATTGCTCGCAGCATGAGCATGATCGTAAAGTTACTCTAATATTTGGGAGATAAGTTCCTCTCCCATTTGCCGAACGTTGTCGCCGGCTGTTTGAAATACCTCCAGTCGCCTGGCTGAACCGGTTTCATCACTAACATTTCCGGTCGGTTGTTCTTCGACCACCTTTTTCCCTTTGTCTAACCGATTCTCCTCGGTGTTGTTGGAGTGGGTCCATCTAGAGCTAGATGCGGAGTTCTCCGGATTAGCATTGTCGGCTTGAATGTGAGTCGATCCGGATATGTGTAGAACCGCCTTGCTTCAGGATTGTTCACCCGCCGGAGCGTTTGTGTTTCTAGGCTGCGATTTACGAGGGCGTGTGACTGATTGTTTACCGGCTGAGACTTTTGTCCTACCCGGTTTGTCCTCCGGTTTCAGAAAGTGGGTGGATTTTATTATCTTGCTGGAGGGAATAAAAAACACCCGGGCCGGTTTCGGCATTTGAGTGATGCATCAGCTTGCCGAGTGGAACGGCGTATCCCCACAACCACTTTGAAGATGGATCCACCATCTCACACAGGTTTGAGAAAATAACCTTGGCCTAGTTGATCTTAATACCTCTTACCAAGCCGGCTATCATCTCAATTTTTGAGTGTGTGAGGCTATCGTAGTTGCCTCCTCTTCCTTGAATTGACTTTGATAGAATCTCGCACAGTGGCCTATAATTCGGTTTGAGGTCGATTTTCTTGCCAGACAATATTATTGGTTCTTTAGTATTCGATACATAACAGTAAACCGCAAGGAATGCATCCTCGTCTGTAAGCACCGAGAAGTCACTCCCTTTTGTCGGTAAGCGAAGAACTTCAGCAACCGATTCTTTTGTGAGTTGAAACGGTTTTCCACCGACCGTTGCGGATATAACTCCCTCACTGTGTACGACGGTTTGGAAAAATTCCATGACCGTGTCTTGATACAGAATGAACGGTCCATTCAGAAAGTGTTCAAGACCAGAGCCAGAAATAAGATCTAGCACCTCTTTAGCTTCTGTCGATCCGTTTACTCGAATTTCTTCGAAGTCGACTTGGAAGATGTGAGTAAAGATCACAAATTCGCGACCCATTTTTACTTGGAGAGACCGAAAGATTGAGAGATTGAGAACTTAGGAAAGAGTTAAATGCTAGAGAGAGAAAGCAGATTCGCGGAAGAAGGAAACAAAATGACGAATGACGGTATTTATAGCCGCGGATTGGAATGCGAACCGTCGCAAACCGTCATGTCAAGAATGTGCAGCAACTTTCCCTCCAAAATGTCTTTGGGCGGAAATTTTCCCTCCAAGACGTGTTGGCGGTAAGCCTTTGGGCGGCAACTTCTTGGCGGAAGTTTTTGGCGGGAAATTATTTAAGACGGTTATTTTGTAACCGATTATTAGTGAGACGGTTATTTAAACGGTGATTTAAAGAAGCGATAAGCGATTTTAACCGGTTGAGAATTTAAACCGATATTTGAACTTAGTAATTTTAAACCGACTTTTGAACTTCATAATTTAAATGGACATTCGATTGAAGAAGAAAGACTTGATAGATACTGATACAAAGATCGGTTTGGAGTACACATAAGAAAAAGAAGATTACATAGTGATCATCTTAGAGAGTTTGTCGTCCACCACCTCCTCGTTGAGGACATTCGAGAGATTCACCGATGTACCTGGTCCAAGATTTGGAACGCATTCTCGAATGACCCGGCTCAACTGAGGAGCATAGCCGAACCCTCTCTTTGTTTCGACCATGCTTTTCAAGTTGTAAAAGATGACCGACGCCCAGTTGATGGGAGTGTTGCTGACGATGTAGGTCATCATGTCAAAAGTTCGTTTGGAATAGTTTTGGATTGGAGATTGGTAGATGATCGACGGGTTGACGATCTCATGCAGGAGTTGGATGTGGGGAGCGAGGTTGGTTTTCAGGCCGTGATTCTCCACCGGTGTTTCAGATCCAAAGAACAGTTCAGCGTAATCAATAGCTGCGCTGCCCACCCGGTATGGGAAATATGAAAACCCTTCAGTGAGATGGTTAAACATTTCGTCGAGTCCGCTCTCAGGGAGAACGATGACATTGTTTTTCACGGTGGATACAACTGCACCGTTGAACATAGACGCATTTTTGAAAAATTCCAGTACCTCTGGAAAAAATAGAGGTCCGAATTCTTCGAGGAAAGCACGGAGTCCGGTTTCGTCGAGGGATTCAAAGAGTATCTCCCTGACTTCAACATCTTCCATGTCTAGGACAGAATCGAAGTCGACGCATAGATAGTTCTTGAGAGTGCGATGAGACATTTTTCAACTCTTTCTAAGAGAGATAGAGAGTTTACAATATTTAGTTTTGAGATGTGTTAGTATGAAGGGGAGAGGTTTCTTAAATAGATTTGAAATTGGAGGGAAAGTTAGAGCATTTAATGTTGAAATTCCGTTTTGTCTCATTAATGTTGGGGAATATTTATATTTTCAAAATGCCTTGGGAAGGTGTTACTTTTTGACTGGTTACGAAGACCGAGGCTGAGAATCTAGTTGGGAACTAACTAAGTTTGTGTAATTTCCCATGTAGTTGGAATTCAAAAAGTACTGAGATTTCATTAAGGAAAGACGGATTACATTGAACTGAGAAACATAGATTAAACCGAAAGGAGACATAATCGAGTAGGTTAAAAAATACAACCGGTGTGTACAGCAAAATGACCGGTTGTCCGAAGGAGTGACTAATTGCCGGAGGAGGTGAGGTGTCGGTTCTTCTTCTTCCAAGCTTTCTCGAACCGCTCATAGAAGGAATCGGCGGAATCCCTTGTCAAGACTTGGGACTGGTTCAGCCTTTCGCCCGGACAGAGAGGAACTCCGAGTTCCATGAGTAGAAAGTTAATCAGGGGAATGAAGCCGGTATGAGGAGTGGTGATCATCCAGATCAAGATGTCAAACAGCAGCCTAGACCAATTGACCGGAGTATCAGTTGTGATAGCGGTCATGATGTTGAAGACGGTGGCGCAGTAGGTGTTTGTGACATCCTTTCCCGGGATGGCCCTACCGATGATGTCATTGAGAAGCTGGTATTCAGCCCTCAACGATGACCGAGCTCCGTTGTCATCGACTGGAAGGTTCGAGCGAGAGAAGTTCAAAGAGATTTCGGCTTTTAGTTCGGCTGAAACATTCAGATCGGTAAGACCTTCCTTCGGAAGGTCGAAGCACCGAGCTAAATCACGCTCAGAGAAATTAAACACGGTTCCTTTAACCCTGGATTGGATAAGGGTATCAAAGTATGGAGTACCACGGAAGACCCTAGCGTTATGGAAAAACTCGAGTACGGTCTCAGGGAAGAGGACATGTTTGTCATCTAGGAAGGGTTTCAGACCGATACTTTCTAGAGATTTAATCATCTTGAATATCTTGTAGTGTTGTGTCCCCTGCGTTGAGTCAAAATCAACTTGGAGAATGTTTTGGAACTGAGACATTTTTGTCTTAGTGAGATGATAAGTTGATATTGTGGATATTTGTCTGATGTTCACCTAACTTATATATTAGTTGAAGGATGGTATAGGTGAATGGTATTATCCAGAGGATAGCAAGTAATTTAGTTTATTAACCATAGGATAAAAAAGATTTGCATGAATTAGGAGTGTTTACAGTTTAAGAGTGTGAGTCATAGGCTTGGACGGTGAGGGATATCATATCTTCACGTCTTTTGAGGCATGACTGTTTTGTTTTGAAAAGGTGTCTTTTCAGAATAGATACGTCTAAACACAGCCAGTTGTTCCATTTTTGTTCGGAAGCCAAATAATCCAGAATATATTATATTCAAACCGGTTGGTTCTCAGTCATTGGTCCCGATACAGTTAATTAGTGTAGGCACTAAGTAACTGTTCAGTTTACTGTAACTGATAGAAAAAGCGGTTCTTTAATAAATACGATGGTAAATTCGGTTTCCGACGTTTTAGGAAGAACTGTCGGTTTTGTCTGTTCGAACCGATTTCCCTTTTTAGAGATTAAAGGTTTAAGAAATGAGTTGATTAATATCGGTTAAACCGAGAGTGTTTCTGAAGTAAGAAAACTTTGCTTCATGTAGGGCTTTGTGAAGATATCGGCTACTTGTTGATCTGGTGATACGTATTCCAGCCGGATATGCTTCTGCATGACATGTTCCCGGATGAAATGATGCCTTATGTCGATGTGCTTGGTTCTAGAGTGTAAAACCGGATTGTATGTGATTGCTATGGCACTTGTGTTGTCATAGAAAATCGGAGATTCTTCAGCGGTGATACCGAAGTCCTTTAGTTGTTGTTGAATCCATATGATTTGTGATCAATAACTTCCGGCTACTAGATATTCAGCCTCTGCAGTTGACGTGGCAACTGACGTTTGCTTCTTGTTGTGCCATGAAACAAGCCGATCACCTAGGAATTGGCATGTTCCGCTGGTATTTTTTGTCAACTTTACAACCTGCATAGTCTGCATCAGAGTAACTTGTGAGGTTAAAAGATGAGTCCTTTGGATACAACAGACCGACTTCAGGGGTTCCCTTTAGATATTTCAAGATTCGCTTAGCGACTGTATAGTAAGATTGTTTGGGATTAGCCTGAAATCGTGCACACACTCCGACGGCAAATAGTATGTCCGGTCTACTTGCTGTCAGGTATAGAAGTGAGCCGATAATTCCATGATAGGCAGTCAGGTCTACTCCCTGACCGTCATCATCCTTATCCAGCTTGATTGATGAGCTCATTGGAGTAGCGGTAGAGGAGCATGTGTCTATCCCAAATTTCTTTAGAAGTTCTTTTGTATATTTGGGTTGGCTGATGAACGTTCCTCCTTCGAGTTGTTTAACCTGAAGGCCTAGGAAGAAGCTTAATTCTCCCATCATACTCATTTCAAATTTGTTAGTCATCAAGGTTGAGAATTTATCACACAACTTAGGATCGGTTGACCCGAAAATGATATAATCCAAATATATTTGAACAAGTAGAATATGCCCATTTTTCTCAAATTTAAATAGGGTTTTATCCACTGAACCTATGGTGAAATCATGATATAACAAGAATGCAGTTAGTGTATCATACCAAGCTCTAGGAGCTTGTTTTAAACCGTACAATGCTTTATTTATGCGGTATACATGATTAGGCAGGTCAACATTTTTAAAACCGGGTGGTTGTTCAACGTATACTTCCTCACGTAGGTCATCATTTAAAAAGGCACTTTTAACATCCATTTGAAAAACTTTAAAATTTTTGAAAGCAGCAAATGCTAGAAAAATCCTAATGGCTTCAATTCTATCTACAAGAGCAAATGATTCTTCAAAATCAATGACTTCTTCCTGTTTGTATCATTGTGCCACTAATCTAGCTTTTGTTCCTCGTAACCAAACCGTCTTCATTGAGTTTATTTCTGAATACCCATCTTGTTCCTATGACCGGTTGATCTTTCGGTCTAGAGACTAGGTACCAGACTTTATTACTCTCAAACTAGTTTAACTCTTCTTGCATTCCCAAGATCCAATC
This sequence comes from Impatiens glandulifera, assembly GCF_907164915.1. Classification (NCBI taxonomy): domain Eukaryota; kingdom Viridiplantae; phylum Streptophyta; class Magnoliopsida; order Ericales; family Balsaminaceae; genus Impatiens; species Impatiens glandulifera. Next base: position 36,831,506 of record NC_061864.1, on the reverse strand, counting down.
CGGATTTGACAATGCTTCATCCACCCTTTTCGGCTCAATCTGGGAAATAAATGCGGAATTAAAGTATTCCTCCAGTTTTTTTCGCCTAGTTTGAACGGATTTTGAAGGGTCACCTATAATAAGCTCAGGAGGATGATTTGTGTTCATTTTGAGATTCTGTTCAGAAGTGTCTACCAAATCACCGTTTGTTTGATTAAGGATAGACATATCGGTAGGCTGAACAATAATGTCAGACCGACCGATTTCCTCAGTTTGAACCAATGTGTCAACTTCCTGTTGTGTGACAGCTTGATTCGGCTGGGTTTCAACCACACCCATTTGGTCATGGACAAACCGTCTAAAGACCGGAACCCCATCTTCACTATCCGAGTGGATATTATTATTTTCCAGTCTGTTGTGTAGATCAAGAAATGATGCAGTGTTACTTTCAACCGATTCATCGAATACAACATGAAGAGATTCTTCCACGGTTAAAGGTTTAGTGTTGTATACTCTACATGCTTTATTAACTGCTGAGTAACCTAGCATGATCTCAATGTCGGATTTTGCATCAAAAGCGGATAAGTAGTTTTTGCCATTAATGTGAATGTAACATTTACAACCGAAAATCTTAAGATACCTAATGTTGGGAATCCTATCAAAATACACTTCATACGGTGTTTTATTGTGAAACTTTTTGATCAAAGACCGGTTTTGTGTATAACATGCAGTACTGATAGCTTTAGCCCAAAATCTTTGAGCGACACCCGAATTGGCTATCATAGACCTTGCTGCTTCCTTGAGAGTTCAGTTTCTTTTCTCTGTCAGACCATTCCTCGTGTCTAATGCCGGATTCATCAACTAATGCATTTAAAGTGCTATTTGTAAATTCGGTTCCTCTATCACTCCTAATGCTATTTATGCGTGTTGATTTTTCATTTTGTAAACGCTTAAGCAATATAACTAAATTTGATGCGGTTTCACGTTTAGATGCTAAAAATGTAACCCATGTATATCTAGAATAATCATCAACAACAACCATAGTGTAAAGCATATCACCTAGGCTGGTGACCCTAATCGGTCCAAATAAATCCATGTGAAGAAGATCTAAACATCGGTTAGACTGAATGTGTCCTTTACTCTTAAAGGTTGACTTAGTCTGTTTACCCATTTAACATGCTGAACACACCTTATCCTTTTTAAATATTATATCAGGAATTCCTTCAACTAGCTTTTTACCACGAATATAGTTTAAGGTTTTGAGGTTTAGATGGTTTAGCCTTTTATGCCATAGCCAGGTATGATCGGTTATAGCTACCATGCAAACAGGATGTTCTACTTCACTTTTCCAGTCTACCTTGTATATGTTTCCTAACTTATTTCCGGTTAGAAGTGTGTTACCCTGAGAATTTTTATCTAAACATGCATGCCTAAGGAATTCCACGGTATATCCAGCATCACACATCTGACTAATACTTAGCAGGTTAAAGTGTAGATTTTCAACTAAAAGTACATTGTCAATTGTTAAATTACTATGGACAATCTTACCCTTGCCCACAGTTTTACCTCTTGAGTTGTCACCGAAAACAATCATTGCACCGGTTTCTATTTTGATGTCGGTTAGATGGTTGTTGTTTCCAGTCATGTGTCTGGAACAGTCGTTGTCCAGGTACCACTCAGAGTTTCCTAGCTGTTTCTTCATATCCTGCAAAATATACATATTTACAACTATTTGGTACCCACATTTACTTGGGTCCACACTTGATTAGTCCCTTGGGTATCCAGACTTTAATAAGTCGGACAACTTTCTCGGTTATGGTTCTAACTAGTTTTCCTGTACTCGGTTTGACGTCTGCCTGTTTTCCTAAGAGTACCTTATTTTGTGGTGGCCTTGGGTTTATTTTATATGATCGTGGATCGGTTTGTTTACCTTTGAGCCGGTTGGCTTTCCTTTTCTCAGGATGAAGCCATTTTTCGGAGTCACTTGGACTTACATAGGTTATTTCGTCTTCCGGATTTGAGGTACTTTGTTCCTAATCGTCGGTTGAAGAGCTGTTGACAAATATTACAAACGGAAGATTGTTCAAGACCAAATGGTTATTTTGTGAGCTTCATCTTGTCTGAATGGTTCCGGTTGGCGGATTTGTTGTTTTTGTATCCAAGACCAAATTTACATTTGGGATGTCTCTTGTACTTAGACAACTGGTTTACCATTTCACTAGATCTTTTCCATGCGGCTATTCGATACCGGGTCTGTGCATCTTCCTTTTAGGTCAACTCTTAAACTGACTCCTTCAGTTGTTCAGTCTTAGAGGATAGTTCAAGTGTTGCCTCGGTTTCCAAGATTTCATTAGGTTGAATACTATTTGCTTTAGGTTCAGATAGGGTTGGTTCTATGGGGTCGGTTTTAAAGTTGAGTTGGGTTGGTATTAAGGTTAATAGGTTCTTATACTCTACTACCATATCATTTAGTGCATTGAATAACTCATCTTTAGTAAATTCCTCACAAGGAGAGTCAAATACCTATTCCTCGTTTGCCATGAGACAGGTGAGTTCATCATCGCTGTCACTGTGAGCCGATAAGCTTCCTCCGTGATCGGCTATTAGTGCTTTCTGAACTTCCCTTCCTTCACCGGTTTGTGAGTAGTTGTTTCTTTGGTTCTGATCATCCGATTTCTGGTCATCCCGTCTTGGTTTTCTGCATTCTCACCTGAAATGTCCCAAACAATTGCAATTATAACATCTAATATTAGATTTATCACCGTAGTTATAGTACTTATTTGTCGGTTGGCTTTTCTTCATGAATCTGCCAAACTTTTGTGCAAGCATTGCCATGGCATCCTCCGTGAACTGTTCAGCGGTTCTAATCGGTGCATGAGCAACCGGCTCCATAGATGTGACTAATGCCTTAGTGGAGGTTGAGGCTGATACTTCATCCTCGATCTTGGATCTCATTTCAAACTCATATGCCTTGAGATCTTCGAATACATCGTGTAGCTTCATCTTGCTTAGGCAGTTTCATTCTCTCATCACCATCGTCTTTATATCCAATGCACTTGGAAGAGATCTTAAAGCTTTGATGATGGTTTCTTTGTTATCATACTTCTTTCCAAGAGTTGAAAGCTCGTTTATCACATTCATAAACCGGTCACTGTAATCCCTCATGGTTTCTCCTGGCTTCATCTTGATGTTTTCAAACTTCTGGGTAGCCATCATTATGTTTTTTTCCCTGGTTCTTTCATTCCCTTCATGAAGTTGAATCACGGTTTCCCATACTTCCTTTGATGTTTTGCAATCTCTGACCTTATAGAGGGTGTTTCCGTCCAAACCATTGAAGATATGTTTTTTGGCGTGATTATCCAGATTGTTTCTCCTCTTATCCTCAATTGTCCAATCCTTTCTATCTTTATCAATTATCATCGGTCCTTCTGTTAGGATAAGCGACATCTCATCATCCATAGTGATAAGGTGCAGGTGCATGCATACCTTCTAGTTGGCGAAATCATCACCTTCAGATTCGGGGGCTTATCGAAGTTCATGCTTGCTTGCTTCGGGTTGCTTGTGTATGATCCATTCCACTTCGATAACATGGCTCTATAAGAGTACTTTTAGGGTTGAGATTTTGATTTATAGGGATTGTAAAGCAATCCATGTTGTAAACCAAGAAGTAGAGAGTTTCGTCTATCGAAGTTCGAGCGGTTATATGATATCTCTATAAGGCATATGGCAACTTTTCATGCTAGTCTTTATACATTCTAATCATCTTCTTGATGATCCTAATCATATTTTTGTTTGCCTCTTTGACCACTACATTGGTTTAAGGTTGGTAATGAGATAATTTGTGGTGATCGATCTTGAATTCGTTGAACAACTATAATACTTTTCCTTAGAAGTGTCGGTCGTTATTTTAAATTAGGGCGTGAGGTACTACATATCTAACGATGATGCTAGTTCGGATGAACTTTTCTACTTGAGATGATTTTAGGACTTGTAGGAGGATGCTTCAACCAATTTAGTGAAGTAGTCTATAGCTACGAGTATGAACTCGTGTCCATTATATGTGTGTGAAAAGAATTTCCCGATGACGTCAATTCCCCATGTGGAAAAGAGCCAAGGGGATGTCATGTTGTAGAGGAGCCAGGTCGTTGTATGCTTCAAGTTAGCATATATTTTCACGACAACTCTTTACATAAGTCACATATTCTTCTTCCATGATCCTCTTAGATTTAGGAGTTTCAATGTAGAGCATGTTTTGACCGTACAAAGATCGACGATAAAGCCTGTTGATGATCCAATCGTAGTTGATGTAATATTGACACAGTGCGTGTCGTTCCTTAGATCGGAAATGGTGTGGATATTCTCACACTCAATGTACTTCTAAAGAGTATCGTACTGGGTTAAGTAACATTATCACAAGAAGTTATTGTTCCTTTTCAAAAGTAGGTCATTTCTTTTGTTGAATTCGAAGGGGTTTTACCTTGATTTCGTCGTGAATTTGGGTCATATCTTCTAAAGTAGCTAGGGTGTCTGCGAAGCGATTTTGGCTTCTTGGAACGTGAACAAACGATACGTGGTCGAATTTGTTCATGAGTTTGGTCAAGAGGGTGTGGTAGGGTTTTAAGCTTTCCCCTTTTACTTGCCACATGCCATTGTCTTTGATTATAACCAAGTTGGAGTCACCAAATACTTCTAGTTTGGTTGCTCCTTTTTGTTGGTGATGGGGTATTCGAGTTTTATCGAGATTGGATTATACGTCCCTTTTAGGTCAACTAACAAAATTCAAATTTTGTAACCCTACTTTTTAGAAGCTCCGTCAAACATTAGTTTCTGTGTGTATGATTTAATGATCATGATTCCCTCTCCGAGGAACTTGAGTTTATCTTCCAACTCAACAATAGGGGTTGGTCAACAAGGAAGTCTACAACAACACTTCTTTTGATAGACTTATGTACTATGTATGTTATGTCATATTCGGATAACATCATTTTCCATTTGGCTAGGCTTGGTAATAGAAGGGTTTGTTGGAACAAGAAGTGGATCGGGTCCAGTCTTGATACCAACTTGATGGGATGTTCTTCTATATAGTGTCTCAATCTTATGGTGACCCATGAAAGTGTCCAACATATTCTCTCAACTGGAATTAAATTTTGTTCACACACAGTCATTTTTGTATTGGTGTAGTACATATTCTTTTCGAGTTTATCCTCATTTTCTTGAGCCAATATGAGTGTGATAAAAAAGTCGAGCATTTTACTAGTTGTGACCCCGAATTGTCTTTGACGAGCCTTAACTAGTATTTCCTGATCCGGTGCAGGAATATTTCATGGTTTAAGGAGTGTCCTTGTCAATTCTTTTATTTGAAAATCATATCATAGACATACATGACCACTTTCTTGTGGATCATGTCTTAAAGGAGAATGGTGGTTGCCCTTTGATAGGTTGCTCTCCCAATCTTAAGACCAAAATGCATGACCTTTTAATAAAAAATTCCACCTTCTGTTATGAATGTGGTATTTTCCCTTGTCTTACGGGGCCATTAAGATTTGGTTGTATCGTGAGAATCTTTCCATGAATGATAACAATTCATGACCAATGGCATGATCGACCAAAACGTCGATCTATGATAGTGGAAAGTGATGTTTAAGGATGACCTTATTTAGATCTCGATAATCTACGCACACGCGTATTTTTTAGTCTTTCTTCAGAACGGGAACTACATTGGCTATTCTAGTAAGGTATTCTACTACTTCAAGAAATCTAACTTCAAGTTGCTTTTCAAATTCTTCTTTTATTTTTATCACGTCTTCCTCTTTCATCCAACTAAGCTTTTTATTAATTGGCTTAACCTCTTAATATAGAGGGCGAAGACGCCTTTGTTGGATTTCAATATCTCAACAATTTTTTTACGTTCTTGTGGGTTTAAACTTTAGCCTATTAATACGATTTGAGGATTGTTGGCCGTGTTTAGATTGATTTCGATTGTCTTTTCTGTTGTAGAGATAATTTCATCTTCAATTACTAAGAATTATTTATTTTCGAAGTTCAAGTCAGAGTAAGAGGGAAGATCATTTTTACTAATAGATTCAAAGTCTATTTCTTGTGTTACATAGAGGGGTATATTACATTTAACAAGATCATTATTCTTAAGTTTCTTACAATTTACAATATTTACATCTTTCTACATAGGAGAGGAGAATATTTTTTACTTTCATTGATTAGATGTATCGATGTATGAGAGGGGGTCGATTCCTTGCAATCTAGAAGAGATGGCTTCTTGAGATAGATCAGCTATCTTGGGAATCTGAGCCAAGTTTTTAAGGTCGTCGCGCCAATAGTCCATTATTTTCCTAATCATGCAATATAGGAGTTAGGATTATGAGGACAATCTAAAAAGATTTTTAGACCTGAAAAACGTCTTAGTAAATCTGGATTAGTAAAATGTTCATTGAAGTCGAAGTATAAGGTCTTTGGCCTTCACGAATGAACTATCCGCAACGTTGGAGGAATGGCCATGTGTTGTTTGGAAATTCTTTTTCGGAAGATTTCTTTGAATCATATGGGGACAAATCCCAGACCGTGACGGTCTATATTGCAACGAGGTTATGGGAATTATGGAATGCCATTGGCATTGGAACCTTAGCCCATGCTAGGGTAATATCCCATTGGAGCATCATTTTCATGGAAGAGATGTTAAACATACTAAAATCAAGATATTTGGTTAAGTCTTTATCTTCTTGGAGGATTGAAAATATCTCGAACCCGCTTAGTTCAACTTCTAGGTGTCGACAAGGGTGGTCCTGATGATAGTTACAAGGCCAGTTTCACTATTGACTGTAATGATATATTCATTAGTGATGAACTTGAGTTTTTACTAAAATGTCGAGGTAAAATCTCTTGCTTGGTGAAACTAGGGTGTTAGAAAAATTAAGTAGATTAATTTTAAACCGGCCACACATTACAATTTTTGAATATTTATTCTAAATAATCAAAAAGGGAGAAATTGTTAGAAAATAATTGTTAGAACTTATTAAAAGTTTAATGAATAGATAAATTAAGTTCAAATAAATATGTTAAACCGCTAAGTCATATCAAGTATATTAATTGGATTAAATATAACAAGAAGATGTTGTAGCATAGTTATAAACACTCCTGCCTGTCACACAGGTGACTAGTGATCAAATCTCACTGGCTGCAAATAATATTTAAAGTATTGCTATTTCAGGGAAACTGAGCGTTCGGTTGGAAATATATATACCGTTCGGTTTGACTTCGGTTTGAAGTAAAAGGCTCCGGTCAAATCGGTTCGGTCAACCGACTCAGTTATGAGATCGGTTAAACATGCATCTAATGAAAAAATGCTCCGGTCAAACCGGATCGGTCAACCCACACTTAATGAAGCATGGCCGGTCATAACTCCGGTCAAACCGGATTGGTCAACCGACACTTAATGAAGCATGGCTGGTCATAAATGAGTTCCGGTTTATTAAATGCTCCGGTTGATTAAATGTAGTTGCTCCAGTCATAAATATGCTTCGGTCATTAATTGCCCTCAGCTTCGGCTAATAAATACCTTCAGTATTCTCAAGTTTGAGATGAAATCCTGACAGGTTCAACCTTTGTGCAGAAATCCGGAATGGTTCAAGTTCAGGACCGGTTGAGTTGCAACGGGCAAATTATTCAAAAGATATGAATATCTTGAAGATAACGTGTTAAGACAAACAAAATATTCCATGGGAATATGTAAAAGAAGAAACCAGGCATGGGGCAAGATAATGATTACAATATTTCTTGGGAATATGTAAGAGAAGAAACCAGGCATGGGGCAGGATAATGATTATAATATTCCTTGAGAATATGTAAGAGAGAAAACGACCGGCTTATGCATGTCAGCCATGTGTCCAAAGCGGCTTATGCATGTCTACCATGTGTCAACCGGCACGACTTCCAGTGACCAATCTCCTGGAGAGAGAAAAGATGACCGTTGTCATCTTTTCACTATAAAAGGAAGCTGAATCATTTTCATGAGACACGACGCTCGCGCGAACACGTAAATACGCGTGAGATCATATACGATCACGAAATATCTTAAGAGAGAGAGAGAGAGAAATCTCACGCGCGATCCTAAATTATTGTTTCATTTACCGAAAGCATTGTTGCTATATTGTGTTATTTGTATTACATCAGAGTGAAGTGGTGTAACCGGCGAGTAGCGAGTTAGGCTCGTCCGGCATTGTGTGAGTGTTGTAAACATTTAAGTTAGTGGAGATCCTTCTCATAATCTGAGAAGAAGGGGTGACGTAGGAGGGTTTGCTCCAAACATCCATAAAAAACTTGTCTCGTGTCTTCGCTTATTTCCTACTTACTCACTTAAAACCAAACAAATTACAACCGAAATATAATCCTATTCCTTAATCAAAATCGGTCTATTCATACTCCTTAAACCGATTCCTCATAAAAATCATCCAAGTCGTGTGTGTTGCTTCAAGGTAAAACAGACATTTCCTCCCTTGAACCCAGTTCAAGAGTCTGTGACAGTTTGCGTAGTGTTGAGAACGGTTTTAGTCTCTAACCGGACTATCACCAATCAGAGCATGTGTTGTGTTGTGTAAGCGGTCAACCCTTCCAAAACCGGAACCCCGGTCCTCCAAGGGCGATCCCGATCCTAACAAGTGGTATCAGAGCGAGGTTCTTAAAACTCAAGCAACCGAAGAAGATGGGAAGCATGACCCACATCGATAGGCCACTTATGCTAAACATTGAGGCATTTAGCGATTAGAAGGTTCGGATGTATTTACATCTGATCACGTTGGATGATGAAATGAGCACCATCCTAAAGGAAGGTCCGATAAAGATTGAAAAGGAGAAAGATGAATGGATAGCTGAAGATAGGAGAAGAAGTAACTTGGACAACCATTGTATTAGACATATTTTCAAATCTTTGAACAACAACACTTTCGAGAAAGTCATGGAATGCGAAACGGGAAAAGAAGTGTGGGAAAAGTTGATCCAACTGTTTGAAGGTAGTGATCAAACAAAGGAGAACCAGAAAGAGAAGAAGGCTCTAATGGCTGCTGAAAGCAAGGGAAAATGGGCCGATAGCGATTCGGACGACTCATCATCCAACGACAGTGATGATAAAGTTGAAACCTACTTCACGACTAAGAAAGAATCTGAGGTATTTGATCTCTCCTTTGATGATTTTACCCGAGATGATCTAATTGCTTCACTCAATGACATGGTCATTAAGTACATAAAACTGTCAAAATCTCTTAATCAAACTATTTCAAAAGCAAGTCTAATAGTTCAAGTTGTTCATCTCAAATCAAAGAGGTTGATGTTTCAATAAGTGAGATTTCATCTAAGAATGAGAAGCTCAAGGAAGAAATTACAAGCTGTAATGTTTTAACTTCAAAGGATAAGATGATTTATGTAAAGCCAACTTCAAGCTGACTGAAACCTGAGAGAAGGGCAGCCAGTTTGCATGGCAAAGAAAAACTTGACCGAAAGTTTAGAGATGTTTACCGAAAATCATCCTTTAAAGTTAAATCATCAACAGGTAGATATACTATACATACACACAACGGAAAATCCATCAAAATAATCAAAGTATGGATTCTCAAGGGATTAATAAGCCACGGACACAAAGAAAAATGGGGACCAGATTTTCTATTGTCTATGAATGTAGGTAAATCAAGACAAAAGCTTGGAAGAGACAACATTGCATCCGGACAGCCGACTGCTGACGAACACATCACATGAAGGGAACAAGAATGAAGTGGCTAACATCCTCACAAAGCCACTTCTTGAGTCTAAGTTTTCTTCACTTAGAAATATTTTAGGATTCTTAGATTACAAAATTTATAAAAAAAATAATAATAAAAAATGTTAGAAAAATAAAGTTCTCCTTAAACCAAACCATTTTTCCAAAAAACCGACCAAACAAATATAAGCTCTTTAAAACCGACCAAACAAATATAAGCTCTTCAAAACCGGCCAAACAATTACATGTTTTGAATATTTATTCTAAATAATCAAAAAGGGAGAAATTGTTAGAAAAATTAAGTAGATTAATTTTAAACCGGCCACACATTACAATTTTTGAATATTTATTCTAAGTAATCAAAAAGGGAGAAATTGTTAGAAAAATTAAGTAGATTAATTTTAAACCGGCCACACATTACAATTTTCGAATATTTATTCTAAATAATCAAAAAGGGAAAATTTGTTAGAAAATAATTGTTAGAACTTATGAAAAATTTAATGAATAGATAAATTAAGTTCAAATAAATATGTTAAACTGCTAAGTCATATCAAGTATATTAATTGGTTTAAATATAACAAGAAGCTGTTGTAGCGTAGTGGTAAACACTCCTCACTGTCATACAGATGACTAGGGATCAAATCTCATTGGCTATAAATAATATTTAAAGTTTTTCTATTGGAGGGAAACTGAGCGTTCGGTTGGAAATACATATACCGTTCGGTTTCACTTCGGTTTGAAGTAAAAGGCTCCGGTCAAACCGGTTCAGTCAACCGGAGATCGGTCAACCGGCTCGATCAAGGAGTTCGGTCAACCGGCTCAGTTAGGAGATCGGTGAAACAGACATTTAATGAAAGAAGGCTCCGGTCAAACCGGATCGGTCAACTGACACTTAATGAAGCATGGCCGGTCATAAATGAGTTCCGGATTATTAAATGCTCCGGTTGATTAAATGAAGCCGCTCTAGTCATAAATGTTCCGGTTATTAAATGAGCTGCTCCAATCATAAATATGCTCTGGTCATTAATTGCCCTCAGTTCCGGCTAATAAATACTTTCAGCATTCTCAGGTTTGAGATGACGGTTGAGTTGCAACGGACAAATTATTCAAAACATATGAATATCTTGAAGATAACGTTGATAGGATCAGTTTTATCAATAGTGACTGGGGTCTGGCTAAGGATGAAGGCTTATGAAAAACGATTTGAAAGAAATCCTGTTAGGGATTTAATTCTCTTTCTATTCTACGCAAATTTGTGTAAACACTTGAAACGGATTCAAGGCGGAATTGTTTACTTGGTTTGAAGCACAAGATGAAATATGAAAAGATGACAGAAATGAACAACACAGAAGTTTGTTTATGGATGTTCGGAGAAACTCTCCTACGTCACCCCTTCTTCCAACCACCGGAAGGATTCACTATAATATGATTAGAATCAAATACAGTTTACACACACACTTAGCTCACTATTGAACAAAACACTTTATGTTAAATTACAAGATGAAGAATATCACTCAGCTAAAGATGTTTTAATTCTAGCTCTCTCTCGATTCACACACAGTACAATCAGAAAGAAGCTTCACAATATTCAAAGGCTTGAATTCTCTGTAGTTTCAGTAAGCAAGATTGGTAAGTGATAGGTGCTTCGTCCGTTATCCTTAGGATTGGTTAAAAACTGAAAAGGAGCTAACGGTCGAATCTTCAAAAATGATATGTGGCACTCTTCCATTGGAAAGCCTCCATTGTACACAGCAGGTTTTGAGGACAAGGATCGTGGCCGTACAAAACTGGTAGTTCGCCGAATATTCCATCAAGGATGTACCTGCAAAACAAGTAATGTGAGGAAAACTCTCTTACGTGGCATTCGTTAATTGGATGCGTATAGCTGCTGTACTAATCTTCACTAGAAAGTGGAGCATAAGTAGGGTACAACTATAGCACGTGGATAGGTGAAATGCTAGATTCAAGCATACTGCTTAAATTTAGCATTAGACGTATTTCAGTTAGACGGATTGTGAAAATCGGTCTAATGAAATAAGTCATCTACTTCTAATAGAAAAACGTCTATTAGACCGCCTGGTCTAATAGAATTAGACTCGCGTCTAATTACAATAACCATTAGACTGCATGTCTAACTCCACTAAGTTAGACTGCACGTCTAATTCCGGTTCTACCTCAGACTTGTCTGAAGGAGTTAGACGCACGTCTAACTTTCATTATTTAGACTACACGTCTAATTATCCAATAACCATTAGACTGCACGTCTAATTCCACTGAGTTAGACTACACGTCTAATTCCGGTTCTACCTCAGACTTGTCTGAAGGAGTTAGACGCACGTTTAACTATCATTAATTAGACTACACGTCTAATTATCCAATAACCATTAGACTGCACGTCTAACTCCACTGAGTTAGACTGCACGTCTAATTCCGGTTCTACCTCAGACTTGTCTGAAGGAGTTAGACGCACGTCTAACTTTCATTAATCAGACTACACGTCGAATTATCTAATAACCATTAGACTGCACGTCTAACTCCACTGAGTTAGACTGCACGTCTAATTCCGATTCTACCTCGGACTTGTCTGAAGGAGTTAGACGCACGTCTAACTTTCATTAATTAGACTACCCATCTAATTACAAATATATTAGACTACACGTCTAACTACAATTAGTTAGACTGTAAGTCTAATTCCGAATAATAATTAGACTACCCGTCTAATTGCAAACATATTAGACTTACGTATAATTCTGTGTATTCATTAACTTACGTCTAATTCTTTACATCTATTAGACTACACGTCTAACTTCGATGAGTTAGACTGTACATCTAATTCTATTAGACTTACGTCTAATTCCGTGTATTCATTAGACTTACGTCTAATTCTTTACATCTATTAGAGTACACGACTAACTCCGATGAGTTAGACTGTACGTCTAATTTTATGCAATGAAAGCCAAAATCGGTATAATGACCCTCATTAGATCCAAGTCTTATAATATATTGTCTCAATACACCTGTATTAAAACTCATAAGTTATTTAATCATCAAAATCTCAGTGGTTAAATTATCTCAACACTTAGTCAAAATAATTTGACCCAACAATTTCCCCCTTTTTGATGAAGAAATTGCAGACCTGCAAACATATATCAAAGCATGCATTCATCAAATAAACAAACAGAAACCTTGTTCACTTACATCATTCATCCAAAACCAATATTCGAAAAACCATCAAAGCAACATGTTCAAAAGAGTTAAATAGAGTAAAAGAAGAGAGATCATTGTTCTTCCCTTTTAACTCGAGGATCGGTTGGACTCATCTCTTGACCAGGAAGTATGTTCATAAGATGAGGATAGCCGCGACTACCACGACCGCCTGCACTTAATTTTCCACCACGTTCACCACCGCTGGCACGTACACCTTGATCAACATTTCATAGTCTGCTTCGGCCACCACCACTTCTACCTCCACGCTCACCACCGCTTCGACCACCACCTCTCTTGGTTGGCTTAGGATTGTCATCAGTTCTTGGAGCTCACCTGGATCTTGTGCCGGTTGACATACCATCATTTCTTCTACTCGACTCTCCTTGAACTAGTCGAGGTTGAGCACCTTCAGCATTGGCCTTTGCATCCTTCTTTGCTTGAAACTTCCTAGCAATGGAGTCAGAAAATTCTTGACGTTCATTATCATTCCTTCTCATGCAACCCTGAATTTCCACCATCTGATTCTTCACCATACTGAATTCTTCCATGGTTTCCTTGTGGCGTTCATCATTGAAATGCCTTTCAATGTCCAATAATTCACTTTGACGGTTGAAGAGATCCTTTACAAACTTTGTAAAGCTTACATTCGCGATGTGGGTTTCATATGTGTTCTTCTTCAAAGTATTATCTAGCTCAGTGAGGACCTTGAAAATATTGCGAAAGCTCTCTCTTTCATCTTCCCTTGAGTTCATTGTCTGACACATGGTCTTCTGTATTGAGGAGAGCATAGACCTCATAGATCTTAATACTTTGTTTCCTCCAGCAGATGAATCTTCATGAGACGAAACTTCTTCAGATTCTGCTGCCATACTTTGAATAGGCTCAAAGTTTGTATGAACCTGCAAGGATTGCTCCGGCTGATTCATTTTGGTATTCTTAGCAGCTTTGTCTCGTTCCTCTTCTTCAATTTCTTTTTCATCCCTCTCAAATCTCTCAAGCAGATTTCTAGAGTAGTGAAAAGGAATGTTGATGTTTTCGTGAACACTTCCAACGACGGCGTCGGGAAATAAACGGGGCTTCACAAAAGTTTCTTGCTGATCTTGTTCCTCCTCAGATGAGGAACTTTCTTCTTCATCGTCTTTCTCTTTGGAGAGTTCCCCCTCAGTTCTGGCAATTTCTGGCTGAGTGTCCTCGGCCAATTTTTCTTGAACAACCTCTGTTCTTGCAACAGGGGTTATTAACATGTCTTCTTCAATAGGAGCTTTCAAAGCCTTCTCAGTCACATTTTCTATGATAACTTCTTCTTCATTTATCTCAATAGCTTGTTCAGGCTCTTGGATAATCATATCTCCTTCTTCTTTTCCAGTCAGACGCTTTTGAATAGGTTGATCTAGATTGCGTCTCTCTTCGACAGAAAGATTCCCGAATTCGATCAGGAGAGCAGCATCTGTCTCATCAGTATCATTATCAGCATCTGGAATATCCATAGCTTCTTCTTTTCATTGAGAGGTTCTGCGCTAGAGCAATCGGCGCCAGAGCAATCGGCGCCAGAGCAATCAGCGCCATGAATGTGTTTAGAAGCAACAGAGACATAACTGTCCAGGATATCGTTCAGCTTCTTCAATACTTTCACTTCAACATCAGCTCCTTTCACATCAGGATTGAAGTTAGCTTTTCTAGCTTCAAAAATTGGAAAAATAGCTTTTCCAAAGATACACGCTTCCACAAGTTCTCTTCTCTTTAGGGCCTCACCAACATCTGAAGTTCTTGACCATTTCAAGACTTTCTTCTCATTTGCCACCCTTTTCTTCCATTCTTTAGTAATAGTATCATTTGATAGGGAATCGTTGTACTTGGAAGACAGCGTCTCCATGGACCAGGATTCATATATTCTCAATTTCTCAGCACAAAGAACTTTAACTTGATCCAAAATAAGGTCAACGATACATGTTGCCTCAGATACCTTCTCAGGAGCTTGGATTACAATAGATTTACCTTTTCCGATAACCTTTACGGGTCTTGGAGCAGGTCTTGGTTCACCGACGTATTTTAGCACGTGGGTAGGTGAAATGCTAGATTCAAGCGTACTGCTTAATTTAAGCATTAGACGTATTTCAGTTAGACGGATTGTGAAAATCGGTTTAATGAAATAAGTCATCTCCTTCTAATAGAAAAAACGTCTATTAGACCGCCTGGTATAATAGAATTAGACTCGCGTCTAATTACAATAACCATTAGACTGCATGTCTAACTCCACTAAGTTAGACTGCACGTCTAATTCCGGTTCTACCTCAGACTTGTCTGAAGGAGTTAGACGCACGTCTAACTTTCATTAATTAGACTACACGTCTAATTATCCAATAACCATTAGACTGCACGTCTAACTCCACTGAGTTAGACTGCACGTCTAATTCCGGTTCTACCTCAGACTTGTCTGAAGGAGTTAGACGCACGTCTAACTTTCATTAATTAGACTACACGTCTAATTATCCAATAACCATTAAACTGCACGTCTAACTCCACTGAGTTACATTGTACGTCTAATTCCGGTTCTACCTCAGACTTGTCTGGAGGAGTTAGACGCACGTCTAACTTTCATTAATCAGACTACACGTCTAATTATCCAATAACCATTAGACTGCACGTCTAACTCCACTGAGTTAGACTGCACGTCTAATTCCGGTTCTACCTCAGACTTGTCTGAAGGAGTTAGACGCACGTCTAACTTTCATTAATTATACTACCCGTCTAATTACAAATATATTAGACTACACGTCTAACTCCAATGAATTAGACTGTACGTCTAATTCCGAATAATAATTAGACTACCCATCTAATTGCAAACATATTAGACTGACGTCTAATTCCGTGTATTCATTAGACTTACGTCTAATTCTTTACATCTATTAGACTACACGTCTAACTCCGATGAGTTAGACTGTACATCTAATTCTATTAGACTTACGTAGAATTCTATTAGACTTACGTCTAATTCCGTGTATTCATTAGACTTACGTCTAATTCTTTACATGTATTAGACTACACGTCTAACTCCGATGAGTTAGACTATACGTCTAATTTTATGCAATGAAAGCCAAAATCGGTCTAATGACCCTCATTAGATCCAAGTCTCAATACACCTGTATCAAAACTCATAAGTTATTTCATCATCAAATTCACAGTGGTTAAATTATTTCAACACTTAGTCAAAATAATTTGACCCAAAAAACGTGTTAAGACAAACAAAATATTCCTTGGGAATATGTAAAAGAAGAAAGCAGGCATGGGGCAAGATAATGATTACAATATTCCTTGGGAATATGTAAGAGAAGAAACCAGGCATGGGGCAGGATAATGATTTCAATATTCCTTGGGAATATGTAAGAGAGAAAAACGATCGGCTCATGCATGTCTGCCATGTGTCAAAACCCGCTAATGCATGTCTGCCATGTGTACAAACCGGCTTATGCATGTCTGCCATGTGTCAACCGGCACGGCTTCCAGTGACCAATCTCTTGGAGAGAAAAGATGACCGTTGTCATCTTTTCACTATAAAAGGAAGCTGAATCATTTTTAAGAAAAAAGATCCTCGCGCGAACACGTAAATACGCATGAGATCATTAACGGCTCTGAAATCTTAAGAGAGAGAAAGAAATCTCACGCGCGATCCTAAATAGTTATTTCATTTACCGAAAGCATTTTTATCATATTGAGTTATTTATATTACATCAGAGTGAAGTGGTGTAACCGGCGAGTAGCGAGTTATGCTCGTCCGGCAGTTGTGAGTGTTGTAACATTCAGAGTTAGTGATCACTCTAAAATCTTGTCTCGTGTCTTTTATTTTATTTCCGGCTTATTCACTCTAAAAACCGAACTATTACCAACCTAAACATAATCCTTAACCAAACCGGTCAATATATTCTATTTAACCGATTCCTTGTTAATCTCATCAAAACTAAGTCTTGCGTGTTGCTTCAAGTTGAAATAGACATTTCCGCCCTTGAACCCGGTTCAAGAGTCTGTAATAGCTTGCGTAGTATTGAGAACGGTTGTAGTCTCTAACCGGACTATCACCAATCAGAGCGTGCGTTGTGTTGTAAGCGGTCAACTCTTCTAAACCGGAACCCCGGTCCTCCAAGGGCGATCCCGATCCTAACATAGGGTTTTCCTAGGATCAAATTTTAGGAATATTGCATGTTGATTACACAAAAGTCAATCTAAAAGGGGATGTCGGGCATTCAGATAGTGCATTAATACAAATCATTATCTCTCGGTGAGTACTGTCAAAGCCTCTAACACACGGGTCAAATTGTATGATCCTATCTCTAGATATACCTATTTTCTCAAGAGTCCTCCAAGGACATATATTGAGATTGGATTCATTAAGACCATTGATATGGTCTTTTCCTCCATTTGCACAAAAATATAAATGGCTTTGTCATGATTTGTTTATGTTAGGATCGGTATTGATAATAGAGACGGGGGTCTGACTATTGTTAACATCTTACAAACTTCGATTCGATTTTAACTCTATTAGAAGTTAAAATATATTTCTATTGTTCGCAAATCTTCACAAACTCTTGAACAAGTTCAAGTGCAGAACAGTTTGATGGATTTGAAGCTTCAGACAGATGAAAACAAATGGAAGAAATTAAAGAACATAGGGAGTTTTATAGATGATCTGAGATAAAACTCATACGTCACCCCTTCTTCCACAACAGGAAGAATATTCACTAGAAGAGTTTGATCGGTATAGAACACACTACACAACCCAAGTCAGAAACCACATGACTTAACAACCATCTGCTTCTGAACATCTAGCTAACTCTCTATGCAACATAACAACCTCTTTTTCAACTTACACCACTGAGGTTTCACATAGAAAGAACAATGATTTAATTATAGAATAATCACATAGAAAGACAGTGAGTAATTTGTGCTTGATCTTTAAAGATTGGGTAATCAAAGAGAGAGAGCTTAAGAAACTTGTGAGACCGGTATGTGAATTCATTTGTCCATTGTCCATAGGTCGATTCTTCTTTGTGGACACGTGCCATGTGTCTGTTTGATGGCCTCCAATAGTACAATAGTACAGTAGATTGTAAGCATTGGGATCGTGGTCGTACATGACTGATAGTGCGACGATTATCCTCTAATATTATGTTGTACTGGATATATACAACGTGGGCAATTTGAATGATTAAGACGTACGTGGTAGTTGCTCATTTGTTAAGGATAGCTAACTTGTTAGACTTCTGATAATGAACACAACAAATGAGCTGAGTAAAGAAGAAGACGCTCATTCGGACGTCTAACTACACTTCTTCTTCATACCACGTCTAAGAAGAATTTAGACGGAGTCTAACTACGCTTCTTAATTAAACCACGTCTAAGAAGAAATTAGACGACGTCTAACTACGCTTCTTCATTAGACTGCGTCTAAGAAGATGTTAGAAGGCGTCTAACTACGCTTCTTCATTATATCGCGTCTAAGAAGAAGTTAGACGGCGTCTAACTACGCAAACTACTTAAACCAAGTCTAAAGGAGTTAGATGATATATAACCGCACTTTCCTTAGACTACGTCTGAAAGAGTTAGTTGACGTCTAAACGCGCTTTTCTTAGACCACATCTAAAGGAATTAGATAACGTCTACCGCGCTTTCCTTAGACCGCGTCTGAAGGAGTTAGATGACGTCTAACTGCGCTTTCCTTAGACCATGTGTGAAGGAGTTAGACCACGTCTAACCGCGCTTTCTTTAGACCACGTCTGAAGGAATTAGATCACGTCTAACCGCACTTTCCTTAGACCGCGTCGAAAGAAGTTAGACCACATATAACCGCGCTTTCCTTAGATAGTGTCTGAAGGAGTTAGACGACGTCTAACCGCGTACCTTAAACCGCGTCTGAAGGAGTTAGACGACGTCTAACTGCGTTTTCCTTAGATTGCGTCTAAAGGAGTTAGACCACGTCTAACCGTGCTTTCCTTATACCGCGTCTAAAGTAGTTAGATGACGTCTAACCGCGTATTCCTTAGACCGTGTCTGAAGGAATTTGACCATGTCTATCCACGCTTTCCTTAGACTACATCTGAAGGAGTTAAACGACGTCTAACCGCACACTCTTTAGACTAAGTTTGAAGGAGTAAGACGTCGTTCGAATAGACAGTCTTCTTTAGATCTATATGTGCTCAAAAGTAAGTTACCCAACTTAGTTTTGTTCAAGTCACAACTTAGTTTATTGTAGTATGATCGACTATTTTGTAAAACTAAGACTAAGACTAGACGATCATATATTATAGTAAACAATAGAATATTTGTAGCATCTCTTGGAAACAAGTGAATTATGTGTATAGAACTTGTTTATTAATGATTAATGGTACTCTTTTGCTTCCGTATATATGACTGATATTTTGTATATAAGTGTTTAAGCATGTTTTTGTTTTACACATCTTTAGCATAGTATAGAAAATATGATTAATGATTTTTCATTTGATATCAAAGCAATGGTCTCGATCCTAAGAACTTTCGCAATATTTTTTCTGTTTTACCCATCTCTAGCATAGTATAGAAAATGGGATTAGGGTTGTTTCATATAGTCGCACCAAAAATTCTCATATTTCCCTAAGACTAGTCTGTCTTCTACTGGGGTGAGTGGATTGATTAGATTCTATTCCTAATGAATCTTCATGACCTCGCTGAGATGCATCCCTAGGTCCTAATGGGTCTTGGTGCCTCAGGAGATGTGAGTTTGGTAGGGGTTGTTGTCCCTAACTTAACCTATGGAGTCTTACTTGGGATCACCTTTTGAGGCGATCATTCTTTCTAGGAAGTGGTTACCTGGTGCACTTCTGTCTGTTCCTTTCTTAGGAAACGACCTTGGAGTGGAGGGAAATCTTTGACTGTTTTACTTTCTTTCCTTTCCTTTTCGATGGCGTCATCGAGGTTAATATCGATTTTCAATAATTTCTTCATGTTTTGAATGGTTTTGATGATAAATCCAACAGAATATCATTTATTAACGTTTTTCTATGAACATATCATTTTATTGTTGTTCGCTATAGAGGAAATCGATTTCCTTGGCGACGCATTTCCATCTTTCGATGAACACTAAGAATTTTTTATGTTTCTCCTTATTTGATATTCTTCAACCTCTTCTTTGGTCGTTTGAGATTGAGATGCATTGAAAAGCGTTTTGTAAATGTTTTAGTCAATTTCTTAATGGATTGTAGATACACTGCCTTTTTTTGGTGATATCAGCGTAATGTAGCATCCTCAAGATATTGAGGGAAAATGTGGAGAACGAGTCGCAATGGGGTGATTGAGGACGTATACATCTTTATGAAAATCAACGAATCACTTTTTCCGATGTATTTGATACGGCTAGAAGTTTGTTTGCCTAATGGAATGAATGGTCATTCGACAATTTTCATTGCATCTTTCCAGTCATAGTGCTCTTCGGAAATTTTTCCCTCAGCTATTTTGTCTTGTTGGTCTTGTATTTCCATTTGCATGGCTCGTAATTGAGAAATCTAGTTTCATACTTTGTAAAAGGAGGTTCACCAGCTACTAGGATTGGACATTATGGAGGTCCTAAAGGGTCAAGTATTTCCTCATGTGCCCCATGTTGGGCACGTGTGGTTAGATCAATGTCTTCTTCGGAGTCTTCTTAGAGGAAGACTTCTTCTTGAGCTTGATAAGTAGCAGGCCGAGGGTTAATGGGAGTGACCATAACCAGATTAGGTCAGTTAGGTATTTGTGAGGAAGAAAGTATGTTTTGGGATGCGGAAGGAATTTCTGGTTAAACAGAGTGTTTGTTATCAGTGCGAGTTGTTCTGTCACATGTTGCAAAGTTACCTTCATTTCCCTGAATTCGGCTGATGATACTATTTCAAGGCTTGGAGGTTCTTCATCCATTTAATGGCGTATAAAACGTCTAGTTTTTGAATCTCTCTTTCCAGGGGACGTGACAGTTGTCGCAGTCGTGGACTATTGCAAATAGAAAGAGATGAGGGTTTTGCACTTATATAAATGTACAAAAGTAATGCATATGCACGTAAGTATGAATTATAGAGAGTAAGCATCTCTTTTTGTGATTCGAAAAGAAACAAAAATAGCGTTGTTATATAAACATACTTGTAAAGTTTGTTATAGACAGATCTCTCTTGTTGATATTTTACAGAGAGAGATTAAAAGGGAAAATGTATTGACAGAGGTGCCAAACTTTAGGTCCAACTGTAGCATATCCTTACACTAGAGACGTTATCCTCTTCACTTTCTTTGACCTATTAGTATTCTTTGAGAATTATGTTCAAGTATTTCCTTCGTTTTTTTTAAATATTCATTTGGAAGGCGTTGTACTTATGTTTGATTGGCTTATCCACAACAAAAGTAACTTCTATGAAGCAATAACCGAATTATTTGAACAAGCTATGGGTGTAATAATAGGTAACCCATTCTAAACCCGTGTTTACAATCATTGGTTCATCGTCCATGATGAATGTCATCTTCTTGATGGGTACCATGGAAGTATTTCCTGATTTCATCATTACTCTGTGCGAGGGTCCAAGTAAAGCTTCCGTCATTCTTCGATATTGAAGAGAAGGGGACATGATGTCTTTAGGATATACTGGCGGCAAACATTTGAGTTTGTCGAGGAGCTAGATATAGAGAATCAAGGGAAAGCTTCTTTTGCACATGGTGGAAGCTAGGCATGAGTTGTTCAAGCCCATCAACGTTTCTTCCAGAATGATACCCGATGGATCTACATTTCCCTTACGTAGATGGTATCCTACCTCTAGGATTCTTGAGGAGGGTTTACCATTTCTTGGCACCATGAAGAAATGGGTTTGTAGTATCATCAGTTATCATGGATGACCCTAGAGTCATAGGAATTTCTGCATTCGTTATTTCCATTTTAGTCCATGTTTGGAGGTCGATATATGTCCTTACAAGGATACCGTCAGATATTATCTTAAAGTATCTGCATTCCTCTTGCATAAACATCCTTAAGGACATTGATTCTACTAATGGAGGCTTCAAATCTAAAACATTCTTGTTATTCATCATCAAGATAGCCCGAAATTTTTCAATGATGGGCACAAGCAAACAAATGTTAGCTAATCAGGTGTGGCGCAAGCACGCCTTCCTTCCATTGCAACAGGCTACGCGGGCGCGCCTATGTTATTGGATGAGATCTCAATGCTCATTCGATGGCCCAACTTTCGACTAATGCTTTCTTATCCTGTTGGGTCAAATTATTTTGACTAAGTGTCAAAGTAGTTTGACCATTATTTTGATGATGAAAGTATATAAAATGCAATCTATGTCGTCTAATTATTTTTGGTGCAGGTGTATCGAAAACAGGTTATATTAGACTTAGTCTTAATGAGGTTCATTAGACTGATTAGGCATTAGATGCATTGAGTCACACATAGTTAGACGTGCAGTCTAACAGACGTAGTTAGACGTGCAGTCTAATAGACGGAGTAAGACGTGCAGTCTAACAGACGGAGTTAGACGTGTAGTCTAACACACGTATTTAGACGTACAGTCTAACAAATGGAGTTAGACGTGCAGTATAACACACGTAGTTAGACATGCAACCTAACAGACATAGTTAGACGTGCAGTCTAATAGACGGAGTTAGACGTGCAATGTAATAGACGGAGTTAGACGTGCAGTCTAACACACGTAGTTAGACGTACAGTCTAACAGACGTAGTTAGACGTGCAGTCTAACAGACGGAGTTAGACGTGCAGTCTAACACACGTAGTTAGACGTGTAGTCTAACACACGTAGTTAGACGTGCAGTCTAACAAACGGAGTTAGGCGTGCAGTCTAACACACGTAGTTAGGCGTGCAGTCTAACAGACGGAGTTAAACATGCAGTCTAACAGACGGAGTTAGATGTGTAGTCTAACACACGTAGATAGATGTATAGTCTAACTGACGGAGTTAGACGTGCAGTCTAACTAATGAGATTTAGACGTGCAGTCTAACTAATGAAAGTTAGACGTGTAGTCTAACTCCTTCAGATTATTCTGAAGGGATGTGTTATTAGACGTGTTGTCTAATCTCATTTGACCAGGTGGTCTAATGGATCCTACTATTAGACCGGGGCGTCTAATTTCATTAGATGAGATCGTCTAAGTGAAATACGTCTAATGCTATGCTTAAGCAGTTGCTTGAAGCTAGTACCCGTCTACCCACGATCAACTAGCTGTACGCTACTCCTTCTCCACTTTCTAGTGAATATCAATACGACAACCAGTTGCAACCAATTGATCAATGCCACGTAAGCAAATATTCTTCCCACTACTCGTTTTTCAAGAATATCCTAGAGGAATATTTTGCGCACTACCAGTTTGGTACGACCACGATCCTAGTGCTCAAAGTCTGCTGTGTAATATGGCGGCGTTCAAATGGAAGCACGCCACGTGTCATTATAAAAGATTCGATCGTTGGTACTTGCTCCTTATTTAAAGATTCTGAAGGACAACGGAAGAACTGCCAAAAGAACAAGAGAATTTGCTAAACACTGCTAGAATTATAGAGTATTCAATACAAGCACAAAAACTGTCATATTGAGCGAGTTGCTTTCTTGTTTTTACTGAGTGTTCAATCAAGAGAGAGTTAGAATTAAAGCATTGTTTAATCTGAGCTATATTCTTCATTATATTATAAGTTGAACAGAGTCTGTTTGGTTCAACAGTGAGCTATTCGTGCAACTGTATTTAATTTGAAAGTATAGTGAATCATTCCGGTGGTTGGAAGAAGGGGTGACGTAAGAGAGTTAGCTCCGAACATCCATAAACAAACTGCTATTTATGAGTTTCAAACCTGAGCAAACATTTCCGCACTTAAATCGTTCAAGAGTTTGCAAGGGTTTGTGTAGAATAGAAAGTGATTTAAATCCCTAACAGGATTTCTATCAAACCTTTTTTCTTAAGCCGTCATCAATAGCCAGTCATCTGTCTCTATTGATTAAAATGATCCTATGAATTGGTATCAGAGCTCTGTTTCTATTCTCAAGCCTTTTCCAAGAATGTCAATCATAACAAAAGATGCCAGTGCAACGGCAATCCCCACTTTCTCTAGAGAAAACTATATCATGTGGAAGAAGAGAGTTCGTGTTCATCTCTCTTCTCTCCATGACGACATGTGGTGTGTCATCACAGATGGTCCTATCAAGATCGATAAGGAGAAATCCAAATGGACCAGTGAAGACAAGAGGAAGAACAACCTCAACAGCATGGCCCTTGATGTTCTGTACAGATCTCTCGATGACAGCATGTTCAACTACATCATCGAGTGTGATACTACTGAGGTCTGGGACAGACTCACCCAACTGTGTGAGGGCAATGAGCAAACCAAGGAAAACAAGATCATGGTTGCCACTCAACAGTTTGAAAGTTTCAAGATGCGTCTCGATGAAACAATTAACGAGTTCGACACCAGATTCAGCCAGATTGTCTCCTCTTTATCTATCATTGGCAAGACCTATAGCAACAGGGAGCTTGCTATTAAGGTCATGGGCGCTCTTTCGAGGGAATGGGACATAAAGACGATGACTATGAGGGAATTCAAAAACGTCAATAAGATCTCGCTCTTCGAACTGTTCGCTAATCTCAAGTCCTACGAGTTCGAGCTGAACTGTAGGATTGAAGAAGATCAATCCACATCCATTATCATTACCAAAGCATTGATGACTGCTGAAGAGCCACCAGTCGCTACTGATGTGAAGACGGCGGCTCAGCAACTGAGCATCCATGCCATGTCTCTCTTCGTGAAGCAATTTGGCGACTTCATGAAGAAGAGCAACTCTAACTCAAGATCTTGAAATTCCAATGATAATAAGAAATCCAAAGCTAATGTTAAATGTTATAACTTTGGTTTTGCAGGTCATTACCAATCGGAATGCCGAAAACCTAAGCATGAAGATAAGAAGGATGAAGAAAAAGAGATGAAGGCTCTTATGGCAGGAGACGGGAAGAACATACGAAACCACCGTGATTCTTACTTCTCATTAAGTGATAGTGATGAAGAAGAAGTAGTTTGCTTCATGGCAAGAGAAGATGAAGAAGAGACTCTGGAAACTAAGGTATTTGATTTCTCTTCTGAAAAGTTTACAAGGGAACAATTGGTAGCTACACTAGATGACATGGTCATAGAGTACAAAAAGCTAGAAGAATCCCTAAATAAAACAAAATCGTCACCTGAAGTGTGTCAACCAATTTTACCTCAAATTTCTGAATCAAATGTTTTTGAAAAGAATGTTGCAGAGATCTCATCTGAGAATGAGATGCTCAAAGAACAGATTCAAACTATTTTTGATGAAAGTAAGAGGCTAAACTATATTGTCAGTGCATGGACAAGGTCTAGAGAAGCTGTCAAATATCAGATTAGCATGTTAAAGCCTGATAGATCTAGATCCGGTCTAGGACTAGATAGCGATGACCCAAACTGGTCTTGCAAAAAGTCAAACTCATCGAATAACAAGTTTAAGCCAATAAGCTTTGTTAAAGGATGTTTAACTGATATTGAATTTGATCCCATTCATGAGGAAATAACTTTTAAAAATGAAATAACTTATGTTTCGCCGATTGTTAGCTGGCTGAAAAATAAGTTAGAAGCAGCTAGCAGGTCTGGCAACCTAAAACTTGACTCAAAGTCAATGAGTTTTAAAAGAAAGTCTTTTTCAAAAGCTAAGGGATCAGTGGCTAGCAGAAAGACATCTTTTAAGTCAAAATCATAAGCATTAATCACAACACAAAATGAGAAATCCATTAGAATATTTAAAATATGGATTCCTAAGGGACTAATTGATCGAGGACCCAATTGAATATGGGTACCAACGTTTATAAATAGTTTCTTATGTAGGTGATGCAGGAGGGCTGCAGGAAGGAAGCATGGAGAATACTCTTTTGAGTATACATCTTAGAAGATCAACAATGACCTTTGCCATTCCAGAAGACTAAATGTTTTTTGTTTTTGTATTAAAAATATTTTTGGTCCTACGGACCTCAAAACATTTGTTTATTCATTTTGTACATGCACAAAATGAGAGGGAGAAATTATTTTGAAAATAAAGATACACTCAGACGAAAGGCCTTAATCGGTCTATTAGACGAGTTCGTCTAAAAAAAACGTGTACTTAAACATATTTTTGCTCACACTCTATGCATCTAAGTCTGTGTCTTAGTTTATAACCTGCGCGGTTAGACGTACACGTCTAATAGACGTTAGACGTTTTTACGTCAAGAGCAAGTGGATGCTCACGTCTAACCAAACACACGTCTAATACGTGTTGTTCATGTGTAATTAGACGTACACGTCTAATAGACGTTAGACGTATATAAGACACGTGATTAGACGCTTGTGTCTAATAGACCCATGCGTCTAATAGAAGTTTAGTTTTCATAGATGGGTGCTGTAAGAAGAACGTCCAACTACGTGAGTATTAGACCGATCAATGACAGATGTCCCACGTGAGGAGATATCAATTTTTCCGTTCAAACATAAAAACAGTCATCTCCGAATAACATGAGAGAGATTGACTAATATACCCTCAATATAATGATGACTCTTTGGAAAGGGCGTCTAATATTAATTGATGGGCCTACCCCTATGAAAAACGAAAGGTTATCTTATATGACTCTTGGTAGTCTATATAACGATAGTTTTGCATGAGATTAGAAACTTTTTCTCACTCAAGTTTTCTAAGAACCCTAGATTTCTTTGATCTTCTCTCTCGAAAAATCTTTGTTCTCTGTGTGACTGTTCGTATTCTTCTGAGAAATGGGAAACAAGAGAATTACGCTTGGTCATTGTACTCTGCAGGTGGATTTTCCTTCCGTTTACACATTCGACCAGCAAGATGTGGTCGAAATGTTCAGATCCCTTGAATATTCCGGTCTAGAAAAGTATCTTGGAGGGTCGTTCATCTTCCACGAAAAAGAAGTGAGGGAATTCTTCAAATCGGCAACAATGGTGGGAGAATGTATTGTGGCAACCGTGAATGGAAACGAAATCTCCTTTAACGAAGCGGTCTATGCGTAGTTCTTTGAACATCCATCAGAAGGGCATACTTTCAACAGGCATCTGCCATCGGAGGTGACAGAAGAAATGAAAAAGGTTTTATCAGCCGACGGTTCGGCGATTCGACTCAACGGGACAAGAAGGCTCTCAAACCACAATTCATTCTATTAAATGACGTTGTGGTTAAAGCTCTTCAAGGGAAGGCGGGGTCCTTCCACTTATATAGTCAAGATCGATTTGACTATATGTCTGTCATCTCAAAAGGGATTCAGGTCAACTAGGCCTCAACGTAGTTCCAAAATCTATGTTTTGCAATCAATTAGGAGAACAAGGAGAGCATAAACTTTGTTGTTCAGCTAAGTCGATTGTTGGAGCATTTGGAGGTCCCGATGGAGGATTCAGAACCGATCAACTCAACCAGGGTGTACATTGTCTTTACAGTTGCTAACACCCTTGTCAGAATGAAGAACAACAAAGAGTCGCTCTCGGGAGCCTCAAGCCAACAGACAACAGGAAGGTCTATTACCCGGTCCAAACATCCATCGGCTTCTGTCCTATCTATAGGAGCCAAATGGTCCAAAATTGTGAACGAGTCTGAGGCTAGTTCTACCAGCCTTAAGAGCTCCTCGAAGAAGGATTCTCAAAAGGTCCAGTTGAACTTGCCACCATTCCCATGTCTCCCCTGTCTCCGGTCGCGAGTCAGTTGCGAAAATCTTCAAGGTCCTCTGTTTCGAGAGAAGAAAAATCAAAGGCGCCCTGAGCGTCTAAATCGGTGAAAGTGTCATCGAAGGTAACCTCTCCCCAATCCCCGGCCGAAGTGCCCAAATTCAATGTTCCTAAGATGGAACGGGATAAATCTGATTTTATTCTTATCGAGGAACATGTTGCCGGGCCAACTGTTGAGCCAGTTGGTCCAACCATTGAAAATTTTGACAGGGTTGCGTCTCATGTTCATCAACCTGATCTTGTAGGAATGGGTGCTATAAAGCCTATTGAACCAGAGCAAGGTGTTGATCTTACCTCTAGTGCTAGTGGTGAATTCGAGAAGGCTACTTCTATGTTAATAGAAATGCCTCACGTTCCAAATATTGTCCCAACGGAGTCTTTGGTGACTGGCAAGATAGTTCCAGTCGAACCCTCTCCAGGACTCTGCGTCAAACCCATGTCTGCTCATGAAATCATGCGTTCCACAAGACAATCCGCTGGAATCGTTTTTGGGGAACCAAGACCCTCTCCAAAGCCCGTCGAAATGATTGGAAAAGGGAAGGATGTTGTTATTAATCATGACGAGGAAGTTTCTGAGGCAACGTGTATTATTGACCTTATCATGAATCAAGCCAAGGCAGCTGCTGCTGAAAAGATAGAGATCTTTGATACTTGGGTTCTGAATAGAATGTTTATCAAGTACATCGGGGTCATCAAAGGCTAAGGCATAACCAGTCAATGGTTACAGCTCGTCAAAAATGAGAAGAGAGTCTTGAAGTGGGCCAAGACTTTAGAAGTGTATTAAGCTCTTAAGAGAAAAGAGCTAGTTGAAGCAAACATGAGAGGAAGAGCTCTCTTTTCTATTCTGCAGGTCAGAAGAGCAAATTTCAACCCTCTAGAAAAGAGTGCTAAAGCTGAAGTGAAAGCCTTGAAAAGGTTGGAAGAGATCATGGAGGATTACATTTCAGTTGTTACTCGTTATGTTCATGGAGCAAATTGCTCAAGAGCTAGTCCTTTTGAAAGCTCTTCAGATGAAGATGAGATCATGGACCTGTCAGATGATTGCAATATTGAAGAAGATGAGCAAGTTGCTGCTCTGTTGATTGAAATGGGAAGTTTTTCAGCAGAAGAAAAACGTCTAATGGCTCAACCTGTAATAGAGAAAGTAGTGGAACCCATCCAAGAAAATTCGTCTATCGTAGTATAAAGAGTTGAAGAGCCTGTTCAAGCTCTTGTTTCTCAAGGAAAGGATGTGATTGAAGAGCCAGTTCAAGATCCTATTTCACGAAAAGAAGAAGAAGTGTTGAATTCCCCTATTCTTGGAATAGAGGCATCGCAAGAAAAAGAGGCTGAAGTTAGTCAGCCTGATGTTGCTAGATCTAAGGAGGAACCCTCAAGAAACAAAGAATCGGAGAAGAGATCCTCATCTGAGGGGGAACAATTTAAAAAAAAAAATCTTCAAAGCCTGCACTGTTTCCTGGTATCAATGCTACAAATATTCATGAATATTCTAAACCCGTTTCATCATTCAGGAAAACTGTCTGATATAGTTCACAAGGCCTGTGAAGATTTTTTGGAAGAAGAAGAAGAAAAATCTGAGAGTGAATCAGAGAAGGATGAACCGAACAGTCCATGCAAGTTCATACCCAAATTAGTCCTCTTCAGACCATTCAAGCAGATTCGCAAGAAATATCTTCCAATGAAGGATCTTCGGCTGAGAGTACAAAGCTTATAAAGTCCATGACTGCGTTGATGGCAATTCTTCAGAAGAATGTAGCAGAAATGAATTCTAATATGGTGAAAATCATGAAGACTTAGAAAAAAGACAAGAAGGAATTCGCTGATCTTCTTAAATCCCACAAAGAAATGGAGATGACTCTGAAGAAGAACGCGTATGAAGTTCATATGATCAACAAGACATATTCTAAATTTGAAAAGAACCACTTCAAGCGACAATCCGATTTGCATGACGTTGAAAGAGCAATCAATGTGGATCTTCAACGTGAGGTTCTGGAAGGAATATGATTGATTCAAAATCAGATGATTGAAGTTCAAGACAACATGAGCAGAGCAGATGTTGAAAGATTAGAGAATGCTGACTCTGTTGCAAGGAAGTTTTAGGCAGAAGAAGATGCCAAGGTGGTTGCCGAGAAAGAAAAGAATTTGCTCTCTCAAGGTGAAGTCGATAGAGATAGAAGAGGTGATGGTATTTCAACCGGGACCAGATCCAAGCGAAAGAAAACCAATGATGATAGCGGCATACCGATTAAAAGAGGCGAAGGTCGCATCAGTGATCGCGGTGGCAGAAGCACTAGCGGCACTCGTGGTGGCCGAAGTGATGGAGCTACTCGTGGTGGAAGAAGTGATGGAACTGGTCGTGGTAGTCGCTCTCTTCCTCCATTCCAAAATCTTTTGACTGGTAAAGGTATGAGATATGAAGGATCTCGTTTCCTCGATTGACCCACTCATAAAAAGGGAAGAACAATAATTTCCTTTCTTCTCCCCTGTCAGTTTATGAACTCTATTTCTTGAATTTTGTTTTTGAATATTGGTTTTGGAAAATGTTTGTGTAAGATGGATGAACATAACGAGAGCCATTGGTTACTGCCCTAAAAAATAATGTTATAATTTTTCCCTAATAAGCGAACGCCTATTTCTTTCTTCTCTATCTGTAAACAACGACGACGTAAGTTATCTTGCAAGCACCTCTTTCTTTCTTCTCTCTCTGTAAACAACGGCGGTGTAAGTTATCTTGCAAGCAGTCAAGGGTTCCATTTCACCATTGTTATACAGTATTCGGTCTTCTTCAGCCAGAAGATTCTATTTCAACATTGTTATACAGCATCCGATCTTCTTCAGCCACAAGATTCCATTTCACCATTGTTAACTATGGTTTCTTCATCGCGAACGTAGCTCGGCGGCAACGGCAAGGGATCGTTTTTCTCTATATTCTTCAACGTTAGCAGCAGAACGTAGCTCCGCGATAGCGGCACGAGATCGTTTTCTCTCAGTTTGTCTACAATTGATAGAACAACGGTAAATCTACCTTCTTCTTTGTTCTGGAAAGAAGACAACCATTACTGTTATAAATTTTGATTCAACTTACCAATGCCTTTGAAATCAATAGTGTCCGATCTTCTTCAGCCCGTAGATTTCATTCCACCATTGTTAACGGTGGTTTCTTCATCGTGAAACGACGAACGTAGCTCTGCGGTAGCGACAAGGATTGTTTTTCTCTATTCTCCAACATTAGCTCTAGAACGTAGCTCCGCGGCAGCGGCAATGGATCGTTTGCTCACAGTTAGTTCTACAATTTATAGAACAACAACGGTAAATCTACCTTCTTCATTATTCTGTAAAGAAGACAACAATTACTATTATAATTTTTTATTCAACTTACCAATGCCAATGAAATCAAATTCTCTATCTGGCCTTTCACACCTTCACATTTCAATTTTTA
Organism: Impatiens glandulifera; assembly: GCF_907164915.1. Classification (NCBI taxonomy): domain Eukaryota; kingdom Viridiplantae; phylum Streptophyta; class Magnoliopsida; order Ericales; family Balsaminaceae; genus Impatiens; species Impatiens glandulifera. The sequence continues at coordinate 36,800,358 of NC_061864.1, read as the reverse complement.
TTTCGTCTAATTTTTCATTTTCATCTTGTCGTCCAATTACACCTTCACGAATTATCATTCTTGTTTCTCCAATGTCTATATCTGTTGTGTTTGTATTATGTGAGTTCTTGTTGTTGGATTATTTGTTAGCTATCAGTTTTTTCTACTGTATTATTCAAATTAGTTGATAGACTTCTGAATGGCTCTCAGTAATAATTAAGAAACATCGTTGAGGGCTTTAATGGGTCTCGGAAATAATTAAATACTATCTCTGAGGGAATTAATGGCTCTACATAATAATTAAATATTTTCTCCGAGAGTTACAACTGCTCTCGACGATTCTTATTTATCCTTCACCGAGAGTCAAATCACCGACACCTTCCGAGAGCATTTATCGCTCTTGGCGATCAGCATCACCGAGGGTAGTGAGTATTACTCCGAGGGTGTTTGCCCTCGTTAAAAGTCGTATTTTTACTAGTGTTGCCAACATACACTAGAGATATCTTGTTGTAGGTGATGTAACCGGAATGCATAAAATTGTGTTGGAAACTTTGAGAATGGTTGAAGTAGAACTTCTAGCCGAAATCTCAATGTTTGAAAATACAACGGATGGGAATGCTGCAATGTTTACTCCTCCTTCAGGTGAAGTAAAAGATGCCGACCGGAATGGAAAGCAGTTTAAAAAATCTAACTTTGAGCTCGGTCAATCTTCCAGACCGGCAGAGGTTCAATCTAAAATCAGGTAACCGGAATCCCACTCTAAATCTCCGGAAAATAAAGAAAAACAAGATTGGGTAACGACTTCACCATCAATCGACTCATCGGTCAAAACTCCACCGGCTAAGCATTCCGACCGAAGAAGATCCAAAGAAGACAGTCTTCCGAAACCAGCTGGAACAGAAGTGTCGTTTCCGGTTCATTCTCAGGCTCCGGTACAAAATCTATCTGTTGTTTTATTTTCGAATTAGATGAAGGCTTTTATTAAGGAAACGGTTCAAGACTCCATGGCCTCGTGGCAGGCATCTATGGAATCTAGGGCTTCATCCACCGAATCTAAAATTGAACATGTGGAAAAGGTAACATCTCAAACACTTGAAATGGTGCAAACCATGTCAGTACAGATATATGATTTGGAAAGGATAAAAGAGGCTACCAACGAAGAGTAAATAAGAAAAAATGAAGAAACGACTCGACAAATTCAAGCTGAGGAAGATGAAAGGAACCGTCTAGCCAAGGAGGCTGAACATAATGATGCAGAGTTCCCTTGACAACTTCAAGAAATCGAAAATCACAGACCTAAAGCGGTTGTACGTGAAAACGCCGATGTGGCTCAGAATATTCAACAGGGCCTAATTCTTGAGGAGGCAAATGAAAATAGAAAGACACATTCTCTTCCAATTTCCAAAAAGACAAGGCCTCAAACGAATAAACGAAAGAGGGATCAAGTAGCAGAGGTAATAGCTCATACCGAACAGGCAAATGTTCAATTGGTTGCTAATCCTACTGTTGGTTTAGTTAATCTGATTCCTAACGAAGAAGAAGAAGACACTCAATCTTTGAATCCGAGAAAGCGTCGGTCTATAGCTTCAACCACACTTATCCGCGCAGAACCACTTCAATCTATTCCTTCTAGCGCTCGGTCAGACCGAGGAACTCTTGCAGACTCGGTTAATAATTTCGTTCTGAGTCAAAGAACTCATGCCTTCAATATTCCTATCCCACCGATCAGACCCCAACAGTCGAGTGGAGTATCCAGTCAACCGACAAGCGGCTCCTGAACAAATGCTGATCCCAATGCATCGGGAAAGGGAATCTTAAAATTCTACTTCACCGAGTCAAATGAAGGAGGACACTAAAACTCTAACTTTATTCTCTTAAATATATATATTATGACTTATGAATACTTTTGGGAAGTTATGAAATATTCTGGAATGTTTTAATTATTCGGTTCAAGTTTCAAATTACAGGGTTTTGATACTTTTAACTTTAAAAATATCAAAAAGGGAGAAATTGTTAATCATACAAAATTTTTCTCAAAACTCTATCTTCAAATCAAACCATTTTTTAACCGGCCAAATACAAATAAGTTCTTTAAACCGGCCAACGATTACAGAGTTTTGAATATCTAACTTAAATAATCAAAAAGGGAGAAATTGTTAGATAAATTAGATAGTTAATTAATAAGTAATTAACTATCTGAAGAACTTAATTAAATTCAACTTTATGTGCAAGTACAAGGAGCAGTCACATTTTTGGCCGGTCAAACCAATACTTCTGAAGCAGCACAAACCGGAATCCACTTAATTGAATTATCTTATTAGAAGACCGGTCCGGCTTAAACTTCAGAATCAGTTTTCATCTCCTAAGCGGTAGGACCGATCAACCGACTCTCTAGCAACAAACTGATATGTGTCCGGTTGGTTCTACTTCCGGATAATCATAAGCCAACGTACATTAACAATGGGAAGATTTAAATAAATATAAGATCAAAGATATGGAAATGTTGGCAGTTGATACTTCGGTGCAAACAAACATTCTTTGGGAATGTGTAGAGGAAGATCTTCAAAGGATCAGAATGTGTCATTTTCCTTATGATACAAGTCTGCTGTTAGACTACAGGCAATAGGTAATTGTCAGGTGTACATTTATTTGAGTTGGTATAATGTTCAGAAGCAATTTTCAAGGAGCAGGTAACCGTCAAGTGTATAATTGCAAAGTACAGTTGGTATAATTTTAACAACGTTTTCAAAAACCACCTTACAGATCTATCAAGTGAGAGATTCATTTATAAAAGTTTTGTGTATTACAATTCTGTGTAAGAGTTGTAAAGTGAATATCGAGCAGTAAATAAGACTCGATCGTGTGTTGTATTGTGTTTGAATATTCCTAGTGAATATCCTTCTCGTTGTTTGAGAAAAAGGGGTGACATAGGAGTTTTATCTCCAAACATCCATAAAAATTTTGTCTTGTTTTTTTTTATCATATTCGGTCATTTCATTATCCGAACCGATTTCTCTTTACTATAAACCGATCCTTCTCCATTCTTATTTCTATATGATCTGTGTGTGTTGCTTCAAGCTGAAACAAGTTACTTCCGCAATTGAACCCGATTGAAGTGCTTGTGACAGACTATGCAGTGTTGAGACCGGTATTAATCTCTAATCAGATTTGTATCAACCGTTATAAGTGTGTAAGAGTTCTCCTTTAGCCGGACCCCGGTCCCCTATCGGCGATCCCGATTCCAACATATACCAATCAAAAGATTTGTTTTTTAGTTGAATCGTATACAAACGATGTCATGTCCCTATCTAGAGATAGTGTTTTTGGTATAATCGCATAAAAAAGATGCTATGTACATATCGAGGGAATAATGTTTTTTTTATTTTATAAAAGAAATGTCATATATCTATCGAGAGAGAGGGTTTTTAGTTGAATCGTATAAAATTATATCATATTCCTATCGAGAAAGAAGGTTTTTTTTGGTTGAGTCGTATAAAAACAATTTCATGTACATTTCGAGAAATAGGGTTTTGGTTGAATTGTAAAAATAAGATGTCATGTACCTTTAGAGAGATAGGGTTTTTGGTTGAATCACATAAAAACGATGTCCTGTACCTATCGAGAGATAGGTTATTTGGTTAAATCATATAAAACGATGTTATTTACCTATTGAGAGATAAGGTTTTGGATAAATTGTATAAAAAATATATCGTGTACCAATCAAAAGATTTGATATTTGGTTGAATCGTATAAGAACGATGTCATGTACCTATCAAGAGATGGGTTTTTTGGTAGAATTGCATAAAAACGATATCATGTACCTATCGAGAGATAGAGTTTTTAGTTTGAATTGTATAAATACAATGTCACGCACCTATCGAAAGTTAGAGATTTTGGATGTATCATATAAAAATGATGTCATATACCTATCGCGATATATAGTTTTTGGTCGAATTTTAAAAAACGTTATCATGTGCCTAACAAGAAATATGGTTCTTAGTGTAATCAAATAAACATGATGGCATGTATCTATTGAGAGATAATATTTTTTTGTTAAATCGTATAAAAATGAAGTCATGTATTTATCGAGATATAGGGTTTTTGATCGAATTGTATAAAAATAATATCGTGCACCTATCGAGAGATGGAGTTTTAGTTGAATCATATAAAAATGATGTTATGTACCTATTAAGAAATAGGATTGTTGGTTGAATTATATAAAAACAATGTCATGTACATATCGAGAGATAGGGATTTGGTTGAATCTTATAAAAACTATGTAATGTACCTATGGAATGATATGGTTTTTGGTTGAATCGTATAAACATGATGTCATGTACCTATCGCAAGATAAGGTTTTGATTATTTGTATAAACATGATATCAAATATCTACCGAGAGATAGGGTTTTTAGTAGAATCTTATAAAAACTATTGCATGTACCTATTGAGAATAAGGTTTTTGGTTGAATCGTAAAAAAACGATTTCATGAACCTTTCGAGAGATATAGTTTTTGGTTGAATCTTATAAACAAGATGTCATGTACATATCGAGAGATAGGGTTTTGATTGAATTGTATAAAAACAATGTTATGTATCTATTGAGAGATAGGGTTTTCGATAAATTTTATAAAAAATATATCATGTACTAATCAAAATATTTGATTATTTTTTAAATCGTATAAGAACGATGTCATGTACCTATCGATAGATGCATTTTTGGTAGAATCACATAAAAACATTGTCATGTACCTATAGAGAGATAGGTTTTTTAGTTTGAATTGTATAAAAGCAATTTCATGCACCTATCGAAAGTTAGGGATTTTGGATGTATCGTATAAATATGATGTTATATACCTATCGAGATATATAGTTTTTGGTCGAATCTTATAAAAACATTATCATGTACCTAACGAGAGATATTGTTTAGAGTTGAATCATATTAACATGATGTCATGTACCTATTACAAGATAAGGTTTTGGTTGAATCGTATAAAAACAATGTTTTACACAAATTGAGAGATAAAGGTTTTTAAATGAATCTTATAAAAGCATAGTCATGTATCTATCGAGAGATAGGTATTTGGTTGAATCTTATAAAAATGATTTCATGTACCTATCGAAAAATATGGTTCTTAGTGTAATCAAATAAACACGATGTCATATATCTATCGTTAGGTAATATTTTTTTTGTTTAATCGTATAAAAATAATGTCATGTATTTATCGAGATATAGGGTTTTTGTTCGAATTATATAAAAAAAATATCATGTACCTATCGAGAGATAAAGGTTTTAGTTGAATCGTATAAAACGATGTTACGTACCTATTGAGAGATATGATTGTTGGTTGAATTATATAAAATAATGTCATGTACCTATCGAGAGATAGGGATTTGGTTGAATCTTATCAAAACTATGTAATGTACTTATGGAAAGATATGGTTTTTGGTTGAATCTTATAAACATGATGTCATGTACCTATCGCAAGATAAGGTTATGGTAATTTGTATAAACATGATGTCATATACCTATCGAGAGATATTGTTTTTAGTTGATTCGTATAAACATGATGTGATGTTCCTATCGAGAGATAGGGTTTTGGATAAATTGTTTAAAAAATATATCATGTACCAATCAAAAGATTTGAGTTTTGGTTGAATCGTATAAGAACGATGTCATGTACCTCTTAAGAGATGGGGTTTTTGATAGAATCGCATAAAAATGATATCATGTACCTATCGAGAGATAGGGTTTTTAGTTTGAATTGTATAAAAGCAATGTCATGCACCTATCGAAAGTTAAGGATTTTAGATGTATTTTATAAAAATAATGTCATATACCTATCGAGATATATAGTTTTTGGTTAAATCTTATAAAAACGTTATCATTTACTTAACGAGAGATAGGGTTTTGGATTTAATTGTATAAATATGATGTCATGTACCTATCACAAGATAAGGTTTTGGTTGAATCGTATAAAAACAATGTTATATACAAATTGAGAGATAAAGGTTTTTGAATGAATCTTATAAAAGCATAGTCATGTACCTATCGAAAGATATAGTTCTTAGTGTAATCAAATAAACACGGTGTCTTGTAACTATCGAGAGATAATATTTTTTGTTTAATCGTATAAAAATGATGTCATGTACTTATCGAGATATAGGTTTTTGATCGAATTTTATAAAAATAATATCATGTACTTATCAAGAGATAGAGGTTTTAGTTGAATCGTATAAAAACAATGTTATGTACCTATTGAGAGATATGATTGTTGGTTGAATTATATAAAAACAATGTCATGTACCTATTGAGACATAGGGATTTTGATGAATCTTATCAAAACTATGTAATGTACCTATGGAAAGATATGGTTTTTGGTTGAATCGTATAAACATGATGTCATGTACCTATCGCAAGAAAAGGTTTTGGTTATTTGTATAAACATGATTTCATATACCTATCGAGCGATAGGGTTTTTGGTTGATTCGTATATACATGATGTCATGTACCTATACAAAATAGGGTTTTTGGTTGAATTTTATAAAAATGATGTCATGTACCTATTGAGAAATAGGTTTTTTTGTTAAATCGTAAGAAAACGATTTCATGTACCTTTTGAGAGATACAGTTTTTGTTTGAATCTTATAAACAAGATGTCATGAACATAACGAGAGATAGGGTTTTGGTTGAATTGTATAAAAATGATGTCATGTACCTATCGAGAGATATGGTTTTTGATTAATCTTATAAAAATGTTGTAATGTACCTTTATAGAGATAGGGTTTTTGGTTGAATCGCATAAAAAAGATGTCATGTACCTATCGAGAGATAGGATTTTGGTTAAATAGTATAAAAATGATGTTATGTACCTAATGAGATATTGAATTTTGGATAAATTGAATAAAAAATATGTCATGTACCAATCAAAAAACTTGATTTTTGGTTGAATCGTATACAAACGAAGTCATGTACATATCGATAGATAGGGTTTATTGTTTGGATTGTATAAAAGCAATATCATCTACCTATCGAGAGTTAGGGATTTTGGATGAATCGTATAAAAATGATGTCATGTACATATCGACAGATAGAGTTTTTGATTGAATCTAGGAAAAACAATGTAACATATCTATCGAAAGATAGGGTTTTTGCTTTAATCTTAAAAAATGATGTAATTACCTATCGAGATATATAGTGTTTGGACGAATCATATAAAAATGTTGTCATGTTCCTAACGAGAGATAGGGTTTTGGGTTTAATCATATAAATATGATGTCATGTACCTATCACAAGATAAGGTTTTGGTTGAATCGTATAAAAACAATGTTATATACAAATTGAGAGATAAAGGTTTTTCAATGAATCTTATAAAAGCATAATCATGTACCTATCGAAAGATATAGTTATTAGTGTAATCAAATAAACACGGTGTCTTGTAACTATCGAGAGATAATATTTTTTTTGGTTAATCTTATAAAAATGTTGTAATGTACATTTATAGAGATAGGGTTTTTGGTTGAATCGCATAAAAAAGATATCATGTAACTATCAAGAGATAGGGTTTTTGGTTAAATAGTATAAAAACGATGTTATGTACCTATTGAGAGATATGATTGTTGGTTCAATTATATAAAAACAATGTCATGTACCTATTGAGAGATAGGGATTTTGTTGAATCTTATCAAAACTATGTAATGTACCTATGAAAAGATAAGGTTTTTGGTTGAATCGTATAAACATGATGTCATGTACCTATCGCAAGAAAAGGTTTTGGTTATTTGTATAAACATGATGTCATTTACCTATCGACTGATAGGGTTTTTGGTTGATTCGTATAAACATGATGTCATGTACCTATTGAGAAATAGGGTTTTTGGTTGAATCTTATAAAAATGATGTCATGTACCTATTGAGAAATAGGGGTTTTGGTTGAATCGTAAAAATACGATTTCATGTACCTTTTGAGAGATACAGTTTTTGGTGAAATCTTATAAACAAGATGTCATGTACATAACGAGAGATAGGGTTTTGGTTGAATTGTATAAAAATGATGTCATGTACCTATCGAGAGATATTGTTTTTGGTTAATCTTATAAAAATGTTGTAATGTACCTTTATAGAGATAGATTTTTGGTTGAATCGCATAAAAAAGATGTCATGTACCTATCGAGAGATAGGGTTTTGGTTAAATAGTATAAAAACGATGTTATGTACCTATTGAGAGATTGAATTTTGGATAAATTGAATAAAAAATATGTCATGTACCAATCAAAAGACTTGATTTTTGTTGAATCGTATACAAACTTTCCAATAAATTTTCTCTTTTGACCATTCCTAAAAAAAATCTGAAAATATTCTAAGTGTTGGGAAGGAGTATTTGCGAAAGTTTTCCAATAAACTTTCTCTTTTGACCCTTCCTAAAAAAATTTGAAAATATTCTAAGTGTTGGGAAGGGGTATTTGCTAAAGTTTATTAGAAAACTTTCGCTTTCGACCTTCCTATAAAAATATGAAAATTTTCTAAGTGTTGGGAAGGGGTAATTTTGAAAGTTTATTGGAAAATTTAAGCTTTTCATCCTTCCTAAAAAATCTGATAATTTTTCTAAGTGGCATTTACGAAAGTTTATTGAAAAACTTTCCATTTTGACCCTTCCTAAAAAATATTCTGTTTAAGGTCAGGACCGAGAGATATTTGATAATCTCTATGTTTTGAATATAGGTACCAAAAGTTAATTAATAAAATTTTGGTATTCGTTCCATATTCTATTTGATTTTTTGGAATTATTTTGTCTAAAATATTTAATCACATCAAGTGTGTTATTTTTTAAGAATGAAGATTGTGTTTAATGTTATAAATGTATATGATTGTGTTTGATAATATAAAGAAGTATATATATGTATGTTTGTGTTTGATGATAATTAGATTGTGTGTAAAGTTTGATTGTAATGATGTATTGGGATTGTCTAATGTTTTAAGGATATCAAATGTGTTAAATTAATGTTGTTCAAGTTTATTAGAAGGTGAAAACCAATTAATTTAAGAATTTATGAAGTGGTAATTAATACCGAAAGTTTTAAGTATATCTTTCGAAAATAATCATCAAAACGAAAGATATACCATTAACTTTCGGTATTACCACTACATAATTTGTTAATTTAATTGGAATTCTACTTTCTAATCTAGACTCCTAACTAATCTAATCAAGTGTGTTATTTTATAAGAATTGAGATTGTGTTTAATTTTAAAATCTTTATAATTAACGTGTTTCATTATAAAAGAAGTGTATATGTATGTTTGTGTTTGATGATCATATGAATGTGTGTAAAGTTTGATCACATGAATAGTGTAATGTTATAAGGATATCAAATGTGTTAAATTAAGGTTATTCAAGGTTATCAGAGAGTGAAAAACCAATTTTTTAACAATTTATCAAGTGATAATTCTGAAAGTTATTGTTATAACTTTCGGAAATAATCATCAAAACCGAGAGATATACACAAATCTCTCTGTTTGTCTATTTAAAATAAATTGTGCATCTGTCAAAACCGAGAGATTTAGACATATCTCTCGAAATCTAAAATGATTAAAACCGAGAGATATGTCTAAATCTTTCGGAATTATAAAAGATCAAAACCGAAAGTTATATAAAAACTTTCGGAATTAATCACTTGATCAAAACTGAAAGTTTTAATATAACTTTCGGTAATGACCTTTTAAAAAAACAAAACCCTTTTTTTTCTCTTCTTCCTTCCCCCGATTTCTTTCTCTTTCTCTCTCCCCACTTTCTCTTCTGCCTGCGCCACCTCCCGCTTTCTCTTCTCTCCCTGCTTCCTTCCGACGACGCCGCCCACGCCTCCGTCGATTGAAGACGACGACGCCCACGCATCCGAAGATTGAAGACACCTACAACCGCCTGTTATCGAATGAAGATCCAGATCGATCACCGCGCGCCTTTGCCGATTGAAGAGATCGTTTCCGTCGCGCCTCAGCCTCCTCCTACATCCGTCTCGTCGTCGCTCCTCCACCTACCGCCGCCTCCAAAGTTAGTTTTTTTTATGTTAAATTAGGGTTTAAGTTAGAATTATATTAATTAATTTTAGGTTATAATTATGTTGAATTAGATGAATATATTTTGATTTATGTTAGATTATGTATGATTTATGTAGATTTATTTTTGATTTAGATTAATTTAATGAATATTTGGTTATGTTGATTAATGTTACATTATGTTATGTTGATTATTTTTAGATTATGTTATATAATATATATATATATATATATATATATAGGTTGATTTTGTTGGATTCATGTTAGATTAGGTTAATTTAATGAATATTTGGTTTGATTTTGATGAATATATGTTTGAATTTGGTTTAGATGTTATATATTTAGGTTAATTAATGTTAGATTAGTTTATGTTGATTAATGTTAGATTATGTTATATTGATTAATGTTAGATTAGGTTATATATAATATATATTTAGGTTTATTTTGTTGGATTCATGTTAGATTATGTTATATGTTATATATTAACTAGGTTGATTTGGTTAAATTTATGAAAATTTGGTTAGATTTATGGATATTTGGTTTGAATTAGATATATGTTAATATGTTAGATTAGGTTATAGGTTATATATTAGTTTGATTTGGTTAGATTAATGAATATTTGGTTTGATAGATGTTTGATTAGGTTGGATATTCCATAAATGATTGATATTGTTATAATGAGTTTGATTTATGATTAATATGTTATATATTGAGTTTGATTTAGGTTATATTTGGTTAGAATTATGTAAGAGAAATGTAAGCTTAATTAATTTAGATAAAGTTAAATAAATAATAATGCGGGTTGTTTTCCATCTTATTAGAAAGATGGAAGTACCCGATAAAACTTGGATGACCTTATGTCACGATCATCCGGATTACGAGGAAGGTGTTGAGAAATTACTCAAGACAACAAACAGTGAAAAATCCTTGCGTGAAATGCTTGAACACGATGTTTATGGAAATAGACAATGTGAAGAATTGCCTCATCATTTATGTAATAAATGTTCATTATGAGTTCTAGTATTGTCATGGAGAAAATAGACTTACTACTAACGTTGTTAATGATGATGTCGATGAGGGTTTTGGTTGAATCGAATAAAAATAATGTCATGTACCTATTTAGAGATAGGGTTTTTTGTTGAATCGTATAAACAAGATGTCATGTACCTATCGAGATATAGGATTTTTATCGAATTATATAAAAACGATGTCATGTACATATGGACATATAGGGTTTTTGGTTGAATCATATAAAAATGTTGTCATGTACCTAGAGAGATTGAGTTTTTGGTTGAATTTTATAAAAACAAATTCATGTACCTATCGAGAGATAATGTTTTTGTTGAAAGGTAAAAACAAAATATCATGTACCTATTGATAGATAAAGTTTTTGGTTGAATCATATAAAAATGATGTCATGTACTTATTTTTATTTATCGAAAGCCTAGAAGACAGAATCAATAAAGATTATAGGATAACTTGAATATTATATTTAATATCTGGACTGAGATTCTGTTAGGATCGGAGTCGCCCTTGGAGGACCGGGGTTCCGGTTTTGAAAGGGTTGACCGCTTACAACAATACGACACACGCTCTGATTGGTGATAGTCCGGTTAGAGACTACAACCGTTCTCAACACTATGCAAGCTGTTACAGACTCTTGAACCGAGTTCAAGGGCGAAAATGTCTATTTCAACTTGAAGCAACACACACGATTTAGTTTTGATGAAGTTAACAAGGAATTGGTTAAGTGAAATATGTTGACCGGTTTAGTTAAGGGTTATGTTTAGGTTGGTGATAGTTCGGTTTTAGAGTGAGTAAGCCGGAAATGAAAGAAATGACATGAGACAATATTTTTTATGAATGTTCGGAGAAAATCCTCCTACGTCACCCCTTCTTCTCAGATTATGAGAAGGATCTCCACTAACTCTTAATGTTACAACACTCACAACTGCCGGACGAGCCTAACTCGCTACTCGCCGGTTATACCACTTCACTCTTGATGTAATACAAATAACACACTATAACAACAATGCTTTCGGTAAATACAACAATTATTTTGGATCGCGCGTAAGATTTCTTTCTCTCTCTTAAGATTTTCATAACCGTATTAAATGAAGACCCTTCGTCTTCCTTTTATAGTAAATGATATCCTAACGGTCATCTTCTTCTCTCACCATAGGATTGGTCAGTTTGAAAGCACGCCGGTTCAGAGATGTTGCGTGCACGTTTCATCTTTCTGACACTTGGCGAGCATGCATATACTGGCCAGGTATTGATGATGTGATCGGCTTGTAGTTTTGGACACGTGTCAAACATGCACCTTCCGGCTATCTGATTCGGATCTTCGGATAAGTAGATCATCATTGTTTTTATCGCATACTTCTGATCTGGATCTTATCTTCTTGCATTTTCCCAATAAGCATCTATTTCTTCATATTACGGCATCTTATATTTCGAAGTTTCCGGTTGATCTTCTCGTAATATGATCCGGCTGGAATGGGAACTTTTCTTTTCTAACCGGTCTGGTTGAAATGTTGAAGTCGGTTCCTCTTGATCATAACTCGATCATCTGGAGCCGGATTACATTGGTATATTCTCCAGCCGGTTTATGTGGTCTCCAGCTAGTTTATACGGCTTGATCTATTCCTACACATGAAGGTTGAGATTAATTTAGTTTTCTTGCCGTTTAAAATTAACTTACTTAATTTTTCTAACAATTTCTCCCTTTTTGATTATTTTGAATAAATATTCAAAAATTGTAATGTGTGGCCGGTTTAAAATTAACTTACTTAATTTTTCTAACAATTTCTCCCTTTTGATTATTTAGAATAAATATTCAAAACTTGTAATGTGTGGCCGGTTTTGAAAAATGTGTTTAACAATAACAGTTTCTCCCTTTTTGATGTTTTTCAAAGAAAAGTTTCAAAATAAGTTGGTTTTTCAAAAGATGTTTAGTATACTATAAATTTGAGATCTTAAAAAAAATAACTGAGTTTTGAAACATAACATTGATAGATAACATAAAAGGTTCATAATAAAACAAGCTAAAGGTTGGATGATCCCCCTTTTCTTTTTCCTTTTGCTTAGCCTCCTCTTCCCTCCATTCTCTTTCTCTTCTGTCTGTGTCTATGCACCATCCAGTAAAAACACTTGATGTACTAGGATTGCGCTAGTTAAACCAGAAGACATCGCCCGCAGGTCTAGGTGGTCGGGATGATTGAGCAATTATCGGTCCATGACTTGGTGATGCGATTAATGGCTCAACTGCTTTCTTCTCCCTCCGGTTTAATTGTTCAGCATCCTCCTCCTCTTTTTAATCAAGAGGTTCCTCGGACTGACCCACCGGTTGAGAGCCTTCAACGCCGCTCTGTTCCACCTGTTTCATCAAACTCGCAATTTTCCTTTGTTTGCCCCTTGTCCTTGTTACCATTGAGTGCGGAGCTTGTATTGGCGTGGGTTCCGGATGAGAGGCTTTTTCTTCCTCGACGATTTTCTTGGCTAACTTGAAGTCATTATCTTCCGTTTCCTTTCTCAACCGTTCCCTGTCTTCCTCTTCGGTATGAATTCGGCGCGCTGTTTCGGCTTCCAATCAGATCTGTTCTTGAGTTCTAGCCGCTTGCAGCTTAGTCAGCTCCTCAATCTGAGTTGTCATAGCTTACATCATCTCGAGAAGCGGTGCAGTTGCCATTTCAACTGATTTATCAACCGTTGTCTTGATGGATGCTTGAACCGTTTCAACTATTTCAGCGTGTATGGATTCCCGAACTGTTTCGACTAGATCGGCTTGTATGGATGAGATTCTGGCGTCCGTGGTTGTGCTAAACTCGTTAAGTAAGGAGGTGATTGTATTGGTAATGACTTCCTTAATCTTCTCAAGTCCCAGATTCTGAGCGGCCTGAGATGGAGATTTGTCTCGGTTATCTTTATTTTCAGTTTCTTGCGACTGTGGTCCCTCTTACCTGATCCCTGCCGACTTGGAAGATTCACCGATTCTGAAGATCGGTCTACTTTGAAACAGATCGGCATGTAGAAGAAGTTGTTTGCAGTTTTCTCTCCATTCTGCCTCTAGCTGATTAACATTGCTGGTGAGATCATCTCTTATTTTCTAGAACCGCTTGATCATTTTTAATTCCATCGGAGTTAATTCTTCTCCATCCTCTTTCTTTAATGCGTCATCTACCACCTTTAGCTTGGCGTATTCTTCCATCGTCTCTATTTTGGCATATGCTGCCTGGATGACTTCAGTACCTGTAAGTTTGAGAGCCTCCTGTTCTAGCCACAAAAGTTTCGTCCAATATTCGTTTCCATTGAAATCGGGGATCATGTCGGAGAGCCTTGTTTCACATTTTAGTCTGACCCATAGGTTATACGGGGCGGCTATGTCTTCAGCCTCCTTATTCATGTCCCGGATGAACTCTTGGAACATTGTTTCTTCCTCTTCCTGTGAAATAGGTACCTCAGCATCGGGTGTGATTTCAGATTGGCTGAACCCGGTTATGTTTCTTTGTAAGTCACTACCTCCTTGCACCGGAGGATCTTCGATCATTACCTTTTTTCCTTTTGAAACCTGAGATGGACCTTCAGGTGTGATAGATAGATTGGATGGCCCATCTTGGGCTGCTTTAGAGTTTGATCCGGTTGGAACAAATTTGTCCCCAACCAAATCGGATGGTTGCCTTTCTTCGTTATTACCCTCCCGCGCCGGAGGGATGAATTTTTCAGAGTTGACGTTTCTTCGACCGAGTTAACTGTAGTCTGACCGGTTTCTCCAACCTGATCAGTGTTCTAGAGAAGACTTGTCACATCGTCTACAGTTTCACGATTGACATTTTGGACCACGTTCTCAATTACCTCCGAGGTTCTTAGTCTGATATCGTCTATTACATCGTTAATGTTTTTAGTCGGAGACTTAGAGTTTTGAGAGTGAGTACTAACCTCTGTAGCCGGAGTCTCCTTTTACTAGGACAAAACTTCTTGGCTCCCCGAGGATTCGGTTTGCCTTGATGGAATTGGTCCGGAAAAGTTTGTCTCTTTTTCCGGAGGAGGAGACGAGTGGATCGATGTTGGATGGAATGTGTTAAGTGGGATTGGTTGAAGTAGTTGATCAGACGGTTTGGGTGATTTTCCGACAATAAGGTTTTCTCGGAATCTTCCGGTTTCTTACTGCTTTTCTTAGATGACTTCTTTACTCTTCCCTTTTTCTATGGGACCTCGGTTTGTTTAGCCTTTCCTTTTGGAACAGCTTGTTTGGAGCTCTCGCCAACCGGTGCAGCCGGTCTGACTTCCTTTGTTGTTTTGGCCCTTGTAGCTCTCGGCTTGGCCGGCTTAACCGTTCTCTCACTCATATGTTCAGAAGTTAATATGTTGGAGGAGGAAATTGGTGTACCTTCGCCGATTTCGACGCGAAGAAAACGCAGAATCTTCCCAATCTACATGGCATAGGCTTGAACCCGACCGTTCGTTTTGGCCACCATCTCGCAAAATTGTTCGAACAAAACACTTTTCCAGTCAATTTTGTCACCACGGACAATTGCCATCAACATTTGCAGTTTCAACTTGGTCAGGTTGTCAAAGTTTCCTCCTTTTCCTTGAAGCGGTCTGGATACGATGTCCACCAGCCACCTGAACTCTGGTTTAAGCTTGTTCTTCCGGCTGGAGTGAGACACCAGATCCGTGTCATCACTTGAAATGGCTACCCGGACTGTATTAGATTCTTCTTCTGATATATTTGTTTTGAAATCTTTCCCGGTGTTCGGCAAACCGAGAGCTTTCGAAAATGTTTCTTCAGTGATATCGACGGCCTTGCTGCACACGGTGGCGGAGATAGTTCTCTTCGTCAGAATCGCCGTTCTTAGTAACTTTTCAACTTTCGACTGGTGGACGAAGAACGGACCAGAAAGATAAGTTTTCAGCCCAATCCTTCACGAATTGGAGCACTGCTTCATGTTCGTCTGCAGCATGTTCTTCGATATCGTTGAAATCGACCTACAAGATGTATTTGAAGAGTGCTTTATCTGATTTCATGGTGAAATAACTCAATGAAGAAGATGAAGATCGTGAGGAGTAGTATGCAGAAAGTTGTATAGATTTTTAGAGAGAGAAAGCTTGAGTGAATAATGAGAGGTTTCTGCCTTATATAGGTGAGCGGTGTTTGACGGTTAAGAAGTTGAACCGTCACTTCATTCCTTGTTTTGGCGTTAATTTTCCCTCCAAAAGTTACTGCAGTAACTTTCGGAGGTAATTACTGAGATTAAATGTGGGCGGTAAGATTAGGCAGTAAACTGTGGGCGGTAAACCGTGAGCGGTAAGCTTTGAATTTTCAGATGTGTTTTTGAGATTTATTTCCTTAAACGGTAATTTTGTTAACCGGATGCTTATGTTAACCAAAAGTTTTGTGAATAAGATAAAAACCGGATGGAAATTTGTGTGATACGCCGGAAGATTAAAGATATGAAAATTTTTATATTAAACTGGAAAAAGTGAGATCATAAGTGGTTATCTAGTCGTACAGCAAAATAACCAGAGTAACCGGAAACTACATAGATTTAAAGGAATTCAATCCACTCTCCCTCTCTCATCCTGTTAGTCCATTCCTCCATGGTGTTGCCAGTCCGGTTCTCAATTCTTCTTATCCATCTTTCCATCATGGATCGGGTCATGGTGTTGGCCGGTTTCACAGGAACCCCCGATCCTAGATTGGGAAAGGGAACTTGTAGGTATCGGCTGATCTGGGGAGCAAAGCCGATTCTTCCCCTTGGAGATGAAATGATTTTTTTTCAAATTGTTGAAGAGATATGAGGCCTAGTTTATAGGCGAGAGTGTGACGATTGCGATCATGAGGTCGAAGGCCTCGCGATTGTAGTTCTGGTTTGCCATTCGGCCTAGAATGGACCGTTGGACCAAATCATGAAAAATTTGGTATTGAGGTGCGAGTTCATCCTTTTGACTGTAGTCATCAACCGAATGGACAGAGCCGGAGAAGATGAAGGCGTAGTGCTCTTTCGCTAGAAAGTGAGGTGTTGGGAAATCCGAAAACCCTTCGGATGGAAGTTGGAAAAAGGTGGTGAATGACTCATTGGTGAGTCGATGTCGTGAACCGTCAATGATGGTCATGATGCTTCCATCAATGCATACGTGCCCATTATTGAAAAATTCAAACACCTCCTCTTCGAGAATGGTGTTCGAACCTTCAAGAAAGCTTTACAACCCGGATTCGACGATGGGTGAAAAGATGGCCTCTTCAAACCTAGAGTTTAACATTTCGTAGAAGTCGACTATGATAGTGTGTCGGATTTCGGCATTCATCTTCAAAAGATAGATTGAGAAAGGGATTAATAAGGTCTGAAGATTCAAGCTTTAGAGAGATAAGGATATTTCTGAAGAAGGATGAAGTCCCTTTTTATAGTGCAGGCGGTTGAAGTGCATTTAATGAGGATATTTTGAAAAATCAGACTGTTTATGTATGGTCATAAATGCTTATCAATTTTCAAGGGAATAATCTGTTTGGGAATGATAATCAGTAGGTTGTCTAGTCTATCCGGATTAGGCATGCTTTTTGGGAAGTTAATATTTCAGATTTCAAGACTGATTTGATATTGTAGAGCATTTAATATCTTTATTTTCTCAAGATTTTGAGGGAAGAGGAAATAAAAAAATTTCATTAATAAAGGTATCAAACTAGTAGTATAGCAAAATTACCGGTTTGATAATAGAATGATAAAGAAGAGATTAGACATTGGATAATCCAGCGGTTTGATTCTTCTTAGCTCTTGCCGCTTCCCACCGGTCGATCAGCTCTTGGATTCTCTCCTTCGTTAGCACATACTTCGGGTGGAGAATTACGATCTGGCCGGAGTGAATGTCCAAGCTTTCACAGAAACCGCTTAGCTGAGGAGCGTAGCCGGTTTTGTTTGAAATGATCATCTTCTTCAGATTGCTGAAGATGATCTAGGACCATTTTACCGGTGTCCCGACCGTGATGGAAATCATCATTTCGAAAATTTTCTAGGTATAGTAGTAGCTCTTCTCTCTACCCAGAACAGACTTTGCCAGAATCTCACTCATAATCTGGTACTTGTGAGAAAGTTGACTCTTAGCACCCCAGGGCTTAACCGGGATGTTAGAGTTGGAGAACAAATGACACACTTCTTCAATGGTCACCGGGGAGTAAGTGAGGTCGGTTACCCCTTCAGTGAGTAAACCGCAATATTCAGCGAAATCCGTCTCGCTGAATAGGAATGATTGACCATAGACCCATGCCACGATAATGTCTCGGTGCACTTCTTTTGCTGTTTCGAAGAACTCATCGACTACCAAGTAGTCGATGATAAATCTGTTCTCTAAAAACTTTCTTAGCCCGCTTCTTTCAATGGCTAAGAACATTTCTTTGATGTCATGATCTTCATATTGATATATGGAGTTGAAATCGGACAACAAGATCTTTTTAGCGAGTGGATCAGAGTTCATGTTCTTATGATATTTATAGTTCAAGAGATTTGTGAATAGTGAATTTGTGAAATGTTTTGAAGGATGAAGGATTGTTTATATAGCCAGGGGTTCGGCTAGGTTAGTAGGTTAAGCATGCTTAGTGATGCAATCGGTTAATTAATAGGAGTTAACTTGTTGAAGTGTAGAATGGTTATTTCCAATGCAAAAATAATCATTACTAAAGATTTTCATGATGACAATAATATTTTGACAAGATGTTAGTCTCCCTCTCTTGATGATGGACACGTCTCGTCATCTCGATTGAGGTATACTGTTTTATGAATTATAGGCTTCATTTCTCAAGGTGTGCATGAAAACGCGGTTAGCAGTCCCAAGTTAACCAGAAAAGTTCAATTTACCGAAACCATGATGAATTTTTACTAATTGGTTTTCCATGACCGGTCTTATTTAGATATCTTATTCCGATGTGAAGAAATATTGAATTATATCAACATTTGTTCAGCTTTGGACTAAGCTTATCCGTTTTACTAAGTCATTTAAACCGCTTAGTATGTATGCATGAGGTTTGATATTATGAAGTTATCAGGCATAACCGGAGACTTTCTCCCGGTTAGCGTCCTTGAATATTTAATGTCCTATTAGGATAAGGTTTGAGAAGCAAGAGCTTCTCCCTGTACACATACCCCGGTTTTTCATGATAATGTACTTTGAAAACATGCATGGATGATTATGGTATAAGTTGCTTGCTATCAGTAAGTCCTAAAATATTTCTGAAATGAGAGAACTTAGCTTCCTGTAGCGGTTTGGTGAAGATGTTAGTCACTTGCTGTTCAGTTGAGACGTATTCCAGTCGGATGTGTTAATGTTGAACATGCTCCCGGATGAAATGATGTCTTATGTAAATGTGTTTCGTTCTTGAGTGCAACACCGGATTATATGTGATCGCTATTGCACTGGTGTTGTCACAAAATATTGGCGACTCTTCAGTAATCACGCCAAAATCTCTTAGTTGTTGGATCCAGAGGAGTTGTGCACAACAGCTTCCGGCTGCTAGGTACTCTGCATTTGCGGTTGATGTTGCAACTGAAGTTTGCTTTTTTCTGTTCCATGAGACAAGTCGGTCTCCCAGAAACTGGCATGTCCCACTTGTACTCTTTCGATCAATTTTTCAGCCTGCATAGTCTGCGTCTGAGTAACTTATAAGATTGAATCTTGAGTCTTTTGGGTACCAAAGTCCCACATCTTGAGTCCCTTTCAGATACTTTAAGTAACTTATAGTGTTATTGCTTTGGACTGTCTTGAAATCTCCCGCATACTCCGACCGCGAATAGGATGTCCGGTCGGCTGGTTGTTAGGTAAATTAGTGACCCAATAATTCCACGATATGACGTGATGTCGATGGCTTGACCATCCTCATCTTTGTCTAGCTTTACAGAAGAGCTCATCGGTGTAGCCGCTTCAGCACATGTGTCCATTCCAAATTTCTTCAATAGTTCGGCTGTGTACTTTGACTGGCTTATGAATGTTCTGGTTTCAATTTGCTTAACCTGGAGCCCTAGGAAGAAACTCAGTTCTCCCATCATACTCATTTGAAATTTGTCAGTCATCATTTCTGAGAATTTATCACATAATTTTGGATTGGTTGATCCGAAAATAATATCATCAACACAGTCCCAACACGGATTCAAGAGATAGGATTTTGGTTGAACCATATAAAAACGATGTCATGTACCTATCGAGAAATAAAGTTTTTTCTTGAATCATATAAATACGATGTCATGTACATATCGAGAGATATGGTTTATGGTTAAATCTTATAAAATAGATGTCGTGTATGTATCGAGAGATAGGGTTTTCGGTTGAATTATATAAAAATCGATGTCATGTACTTATAGAGAGAGGGTTTTTGGTTGAATCGTATAAAAACAGATTCATGTACTAATCGAGAGATATTGTTTATGGTTGAATCGTATAAAAACGATGTCATGTACCTATCGAGAGATAGAGTTTTGTATTAATCATATAAAAATTATGTCATGTACCTATGGAGAGATAGGGTTTTTGGTTGAATCTTATAAAAATGAAGACTTGTAACCATCGAAATATAGGGTTTTGGTTGTATCTTAAAAACATGATGTCATTTACCTATCGATAGATAGAGTTTTTGCTTTGATTGTATTAAAGCATTGTCATGTATCTATCGAGATATATGGTTTTTAATTGAATCGTATAAAAATGATATCATGTACCTATCGAAAGATAGGGGTTTTGGTTGAATTGTATAAAACGATGTCATGTACTTATCGAGAGATAGGGATTTGGTTAAATTATGTAAAAACAATGTCATGAACTTATTGAGAGATAGGGTTTTGGTTGAATCTATAAAACAATGTCTTGTACCTATTAAGAGATAGAGTTTTGGTGGAATTATATAAAAATGATGTCATGTAACTATCGAGAGATAGGGTTTTTGGTTGAATCGTATAAAAATGATTTCATGTACGAGATAAGGTTTTGGGGTTAATCATATAAAAACGATTTCATGTACCTATCGAGAGATAGGGTTTTGTTTGAATCATGTAAACAAGATGTCATGTACCTAATGAGAGATAGGATTTTGGTTGAATTGTATAAACAAGATGTCATGTACCTTTAGAGAGATGAGGTTTTGGTTGAATCGCATAAAAACAATATCATGTAATATTGAGAGATAGAGTTTTTGGTTAAATCGTATAAAAACGATGTTATGTACCTATTGAGAGATATGGGTTTTTGTTTGAATTGTATAAAACCAATGTCATGTACCTATCGAGGGTTAGGGATTTTGGATGAATCGTATAAAAATGATATATCGAGAAATATAGTTTTTGGTTGAATCTTATAAAAATGAAGTCATGTAACTATCAAAAGATAGGGTTTTTGTTTGTATCATAAAAACACAATGTCATGTACCTATCGAAATGTATAGTTTTTGCTTTAATCGTATAAAAACGATGTCATGTACTTTTCGAGAGATAGAGTTTTTGGTTGAATCGAATAAAAACGATTTCATGTACCTATCGAGAGATAGGATTTTTGGTTAAATCTTATAAACAATATGTCATGTACCTATCGAGAGATAGAGTTTTAGTTGAATTGTATAAAAACGATGTCATGTACCTATCGAGAGTTAGGGTTTTTAGATGAATATTATAAGATGTTGTCATGTACCTATCAAGAGATAGGGTTTTGGTTTGAATCGTATAAAAACCAATGTCATGTATCTATCGAGAGATAGGGATTTTGGTTGTATAGCATAAAATGGTGTTATGTACCTATCAATAGATAGAGTTTTCAATTAATCGTATAAAAATAATGTCATGTCCCTATCGAGAGATAAAGTTTTTTGTTGAATCATATAAAAACTCTATTATGTAGCTATTGAGAGATAGGGTTTTTGGTTGAATCATATAAACAATATATCATGTACCTAATGAATTATATAAAAACAATGTCATGTACCTATCAAGAGATAACGATTTAGTTCAATCGTATAAAAACAATGTCATGTATTTATCGATAGATAAGTTTTTTGGTTGAATCGTATAAAAACGATGTCATGTACCTATTGAGAGATACGATATTTGGTTTAATCATATAAATATGATGTCATGTACATATCAAGTGATATAATTTTTGGTTATATCCTATAAAAACAATTTCATGTACCAATCGAGAGATAGAGTTTTTGGTTGAATCATATAAAAATGATGACATGTACCTATCGAGAGATATGGTTTTTGGTTGTATTGTAAAAAACGATGTCATGTACCTATTAATACATAGAATTTGGATTAATTGTATAAAAATAATGTGAACGACCTATCGAATCTTATAAAAATGATGTCATGTAACCATCGAGAGATAAGGTTCTTGTTTTATCATAAAAACATGATATCATGTGCCTATCGAGAGATAGAGTATTTGCTTTAATTGTATAAATATGATGTCATCACCAATCGAGATATATGGTTTTTGGTTGATCGTAAAAAATGATATCATGTCCCTATCGAGAGATATGGTTTCTGGTTGAATTTTATAAAAATTATGTCATATACCTATCGAGAGTTGGGGTTTAGGGTTTAGGGTTTTTTTTTTGGGAAAAACGACTTAGCGTCATTTCATTAAAAATTCCCAAAAACGGGAAAAAAAACCACGAGTTTAAGAGATCATTCTTGACAGGCCTAGAATGATTTTGAAGTCGTAACATTCTGAAGAAAATCTAAAAAGCTAAAAACGTAAATGAATTATCTGTTTACAATGCTTTAAATTCTAGTGAGTTTAAAAAATAGTAAATTCCAGTTCCTGCAGATATTCCAGTTCTGCTCCGTGCTTGGAATTCTTCTCCACGTTCCCGCGAGGGCGCTGCAATCCGATACAATATCTTTCCATAACTCGTCAATGTTCATGCGGGTTCTGTCATATACCCTTGCATTCCGTTCTGGCCAAATGTTATACACCACTGCTCCAAAGCCGCACTTGAACACGCTTGTAGCAAATCTATTTCCCTTGTCTTTGAGTAGTGCTGCTTCTTTGATTTCATTCCATTAAAACAAGATGTCATTTACCTATCGAGAGTAGAGTTTTGGTTGAATTATTTAAAACGATGTCATGTACTTATCGAGAGTTACGGTTTTTGGATGAATCTTATTAAAATGTCGTCATATACCTATCAAAAGATAGAGTTTTTGGGTTGAATCTTATAAAACAAATGTCTTTTACTTATCGAGAGATATGTTTTTTGGTTGAATCATATAATAACAATGTTATATACCTATTGAGCGATATAGTTTTTTTTTAATCGTATAAAAATGATGTCATGTACCTAACGAGATATATAATTTTTGTTCGAATCGTTTGAAAATGATGTCATGTACCTATAAAAAACGATGTTATGTACCTAATTAGAGATAGGATTGTTGGTTGAAATATATAAAAATAATGTCATGTACCTATTGAGAGATAGGGTTTTTGGTTGAATCATATAAACAATATATCATGTACCTAATGAAAGATAGGGTTTTGTTAAATTGTAAAAATAACAATGTCATATACCTATTAAGAGATAAGGTTTTTGTTGAATCGTATAAAAGCAATGTAATGTTCCTATCGAGAGATAAGGTTTTTGTTGAATTGTATAAAAAAATGATATCATGTACCTATCGAGAGTTAGAGTTTTTTGATGAATCGTATAAAAATGTTGTCATGTACATATCTAAAGATAGGGTTTTTTATTGAATTTATAAAAATAATGTGATGTACCTATTGAGAGATAGAGTTTTTATTTTAATCATATAAAAACGATTTCATGTACCTATCGAGATATATTGTTTTGGTCGAATCGTATGAAAAATAATGTCATGTACCTATCGAGAGATAGAGTTTTTGGTTGATTCGTATGTACATGATGTCATATACCTATCGATAGATTGGGTTTTTAGTTGAATCGTATAAAATTATGTCATGTACCTATCGAGAAATAGGGTTTTTGGTTCAATCGTATAAAAACAATTTCATGTACCTATCGAGAGATAGAGTTTTTGGTTGAATCTTATAAACAATATGTTATGTACCTATCGAGAGTAGAGTTTTGGTTGAATTATTTAAAATGATGGCATGTACTTATTGAGAGTTAGGGTTTTTGGATGAATCTTATAAAAATATTGCCATATACCTATCAAAAGATAGAGTTTTTAGTTGAATCTTATAAAATCAATATCTTGAACTTATCGAGAGATAGGGTTTTTGGTTGAATCGTAAAAAAACAATGTTATGTAGCTATTGAGAGATATAGTTTTTGTTTAATCATATAGAAATGTTGTCATGTACCTATTGAGATATATAGTTTTTGTTTGAATCGTATGAAAATGATGTCATGTACCTATCGAGAGATAGGGTTTTTGTTTGATTCGTATAAACATAATGTCATATACCTTTCGAGAGATAGGTTTTTATTTGAATTGTATAAAAATGATGTCATGTACCTATCGAGAAATAGAGTTTTTTGGTTGAATCTTATACAAACGATTTCATGTACCTATCAAGAGATAGAGATATTAGTTGAATTAAATAAACAAGATGTCATGTACCTTTAAAGAGATTGGGTTTTTGGTTGAATAGCATAAATACGATGTCATGTACCTATTCAGAGATAGGGTTTTTGGTTAAATCGTATAAAACGATGGTATGTACCTAATGAGAGATAGGGTTTTGGATAAATTGTATATAAATATGTCATGTACCATTCAAAAGATTTGGTTTTTAGTTGAATCATATAAAAATGATGTTATGTACCTATCGAGAGATGGGGTTTTTGGTAGAATCGCTTAAAAATGATGTCATGTACCTATCGAGAGATAGGTTTTTTTGTTTGAATTGTACAAAAGTAATGTCATGTACCTATCTTGAGTTAGAAATTTTGGATGAATCGTATAAAAAGGATGTCATGTACATATTGAGAGATAGAGTTTTTGATTGAATCTTATAAAAACGATGCCATGTAACTTTCGAAAGATAGGGTTTTTGGTGGTATCATAAAAATACGATATCAAGTACTTATCAAGAGATTGATTTTTTGCTTTAATCTTAAAAAAACTATGTCATGTACCTATCGAGATATATAGTTTTTGGTCAAATCGTATTAAAAAATTGTCATGTACCTATCGAGAAATAGGGTTTTTAGTTTAATCGTATTAATATAATGTCATGTATCTATCTCAAAATAAGGTTTTGGTTGAATCGTATAAAAATAATGTTATATACCAATTGAGAGATAAGGGTTTTTGAATGAATCTTAGAAAAACATAGTCATGTACCTATCGAGAGATAGGAATTTGGTTGAATCCTATAAAAATGATTTAATGTATATATTGAGAGATATCGTTCTTAGTGTAATCAAATAAACACGATGTCACGTATATATCGAGAGATAATATTTTTGTTTTAATCGTATAAAAATGATGTCATGTACTTATCGAGATATAAAGTTTTTGGTCGAATCGTATAAAAATGATATCATGTATCTATCGAGAGATAGAGGTTTTAGGTTAATCATATAAAAACGATGTTATGTGCCTATTGAGAAATAGGATTGTTGGTTGAATTATAAAAAAATAATGTCATGTACTTATCGAGATATAGGGATTTGGTTGAATCTTAATAAAATGATGTAATGTACCTATGGAAATATAGGGTTTTTGGTTGAATCGTATAATAATGATGTCATATACCTATCGAGAGATAGAGTTTTTGGTTGAATCTTATAAAAAAATGTCATGTAACTATTGAAAGATACGGTTTTGGTTGTATCATAAAAACACGATGTTATGTACCTATCGAAAGATAAGGTTTTGGTTGAATTGTATAAAAATGATTTTATATACATATCGAGAGATAAAATTTTTTGAATGAATCTTATAAAACATAGTCATGTATCTATCGAGAGATAGTATTTGGTTGAATACTATCATGTACCTATCGAGAGTTATGGTTTTTAGTCTAATCAAATAATTACGATGTCATGTATCTATCGAGAGATAATGTTTTTGTTTTAATCATTATAAAATGATGTCATGTACTTATCGAGATTTAGGGTTTTTGGTCGAATCGTATAAAAATGATATCATGTACCTATCAAGAGATAAAGTTTTTTATTGAATCTTATAAAAAATGATGTTATATACCTATTGAGAGATAGGATTATTGGTTGAACTATATAAAAATAATGTCATGTACCTATCTTAAGATAGGCATTTGGTTGAATCGTATAAAAATGATCTCATATACCTATGGAAAGATAGAGTTTTTGATTGAATCGTATAAAAATGATGTCATGTACCTATCAAGAGATAACTACGATCAACTAGTTGTCTACAACTCCTGCTCCACTTATGTGTAGTCTGACAAGCCAACTAATTGTATCAAATGAACAAACACCACGTACGCAAATATCCTTCCAACTACCTGTCTAGTACAAGATAACTTCAGAGGATATACGGCGCATTACCGGTTTGGTACGGCCACGATCCATTTGCTCAGAATCTCCTATATTCTGGTACTATGGGCGGCTTTCCAACGGACACTTGTCACGTGTTCACAAAGAAGATTTTACCGTTGGTGTTCTTCTACTACAAATAAATGCTCAAGGACAATAGACAAATCACCTAACCTTACCGAAGTTACTTACTTACTCATTCACTCTTGCTCTTACTAATTTCTATCATCATTCAAGCTCAAGAGAAAAAATCAATTGATGTCAAGCTGTGAGAATATTGTAAGTTGAACAGAGGTTGTTCTGTTCAACAGAGAGTTAGCTAGTTCAGTAAGTTGTATTTGATTCAAAGTATTTAGTTGATATCATCCTGGTTGTGGAAGAATGGGTGACGAAGGAGTTTTATCTCCGAACATCCATAAAACTCCCTGTGTTTTTTTCTTTCTATGATTTAACTTCTATCAGTTCAAAGCTTCAAATCCGACGAACACTTCCGCACTTGACTCTGTTTCAAAAGTTCGAAGGATTTGTGAAGAATAGAAATAGATATTAATCTCTCACATTATTATTATCGAATTGTTTTTCATAAGTTGTTATCAATAGTCAAACCCTAGTCTCAATTGTTAGCATTGATCCAATCAAATCCTATAAAAACGATGTGATGTACCTATCGAGAAATAAGGTTTTTGGTTTAATCGTATAAAAACGATTTCATGTACCTATTGAGAGTACAGTTTTAGTTGAATTATATAAAATGATATCATGTACTTATCGAGAGTTAGGGTTTTTGGATGAATCTTATAAAAATGTTATCATATACCTATCAAAAGATAGCGTTTTTGGATGAATCTTACAAAATCGATGTCATTTACAAATCGAGAGATATGGTTTTTGGTAGAATCGTAAGAAACAATGTTATGTACCTATTGAGAGATATAGTTTTTGCTTTAATCGTATAAATATGAGGTCATGTACCTATCGAGATACATAGTTTTTGTTCGAATCGTATAAATATAATGTCATATACCTATCGAGAGATAGGGTTTTAGTTGAATCGTATAAAAATGATGTCATGTACCTATAGAGAAATGGGGGTTTTTGGTTGAATTGTATACAAACGATTTCATGTACCTATCGAGAGATAGGGTTTTAGTTGAATCGTATAAAAATGATGTCATGTACCTATCGAGAAATAGGATTTTTTTGGTTGAATTGTATACAAACGATTTCATGTACCTATCGAGATATAGGATTTTGGTTGAATTATATAAACAAGATTTCATGTACCTTTAGAGAGATAGGGTTTTTGGTTGAATCGCATAAAAACGATGTCATGCACCTATCCAGAGATAGGGTTTTAGTTAAATCATATAAAAACGATGTTATGTACCTATTGAGAGATAGGGTTTTGGATAATTTTATAAAAAAATATGTCATGTACCAATCAAAAGATTTGTTTTGTTGTTGAATCATATAAAAACGATATTATGTAACTATCGAGAGATAGGGTTTTTGGTAGAATCGCATAAAAATGATGTCATGTACCTATCGAGAGATATGTTTTTTTGTTTGAATTGTACAAAAGCAATGTCATGTACCTATCTAGAGTTAGGGATTTTGGATGAATCGTATAAAAATGATGTCATGTACATATCGAGAGATAGAGTTTTTGATTAAATCTTATAAAAATGATGTCATATAACTATCGAAAGATAGGGTTTGGTTGTATCATAAAATTACGATGTCATGTACCTATCAAGAGATCGAGTTTTTGCTTTAATCGTAAATAAACTATGTCATGTACCTATCGAGATATATAGTTTTTGTTCGAATTGTATAAAAACATTGTCATGTACCTAACGAGAGATAGGGTTTTTAGTTTAATCGTATAAACATGATGTCATGTGCCTATCTCAAGATAAAGTTTTGTGGTATCGTATAAAAACAATGTTATATACCAATTGAGAGATAAGTGTTTTTGAATTAATCTTATAAAAACGTAGTCATGTATCTTTCGAGTGATAGGAATTTGGTTGATTCCTATAAAAATGATTCCATGTACATATCGAGATATTTGATTCATGGTGTAATCAAATAAATACGATGTAATGTATCTATCGAGGGATAATGTTTTTGGTTTATTCAGATAAATTGATGTCATGTACTTATCGAGATATAGGGTTTTTGGTCGAATCGTATAAAAATGAAATCATGTTTCTATCGAGAGATAGAGGTTTTAGGTTCATCATATAAAAACGATGTTATGTACCTATTGAGAATTAGGATTGTTGGTTGAATTATATAAAAACAATATCATGTACCTATCAAGATATAGGTATTTGGTTAAATCTTATAAAAACGATGTAATTTACCTATGGAAAGATAGGGTTTTTGTTGAATCGTATATTAATGTGTCATGTACCTATCGAGAGATATAATTTTTTGTTAATCTTAACAATTTTTTGTCATGTACCTAACAATGTCATGTAACTATCGAAAGATAGGATTTTTGGTTGTATCATAAAATCACAATGTTATGTACCTATCGAAAGATAAGGTTTTGGTTGAATTGTATAAAGGAATATACCTATCGAGAGATAAAAGTTTTTGAATGAATCTAATAAAAATGTAGTCATGTACCTATCGAGATATATAGTTTTTGTTCAAATCGTATAAAAACATTGTCATGTACCTATCGAAAGATAGGGTTTTTAGTTTAATCGTATAATCATGATGTCATGTACATATCTAAAGATAATGTTTTTGGTTTAATCATATAAAAATGATGTCATGTATTTATCAAGATTTAGAGTTTTTGATCGAATTTATAAAAATGATAATATGTACATATCGAGAGATAAAGTTTTTGGTTGAATCTTATAAAAAAGTATGTTACGTACCTATTGAGAGATAGGATTGTTGGTTGAAATATATTAAAATAATATCATGTACTTATCGAGAGATAGGGTTTTTGGTTGAATCATATAAAAACGATGTCATGTACCTATGGAAAGATAGGGTTTATTGTTGAATCTTATAAAAACGATCTCATGTACATATCGAGAGATAATGTTTTTGTGGAATCGTATAAAAATTATATCATGTTCCTATCGAGAGTTAGGGTTTTGGATGAATCTCATAAAAATGTTGTCATGTACATATCTAGAGATGGGGTTTTTTGTTGAATCGTATAAAAACGATGTTATGTACATATTGAAAGATAGAGTTTTGTTTTAATCATATAAAAACGATGTCATGTACCTACCAAGATATATAGTTTTTGGTCGAATCGTATGAAAAATGATGTCATGTACCTATCGAGAGATTGGGTTTTTGGTTGAATCATATAAACATGATGACATATATCTTTCGAGAGATTGGGTTTTAGTTGAATCGTTTAAAAACAATGTCATGTACCTATCGAGAAATAGGCTTTATGGTTTAATCGTATAAAAACGATTTCATGAACATATCGAGAGATAGGGTTTTTGGTTGGATCTTATAAACAAAATGTAATGTACCTATCGTGAGATAGGGTTTTGGTTTAATTGTATAAAAATGATGCCAGGCACCTATTAAGAGATATGGTTTTTGGTTGAATCTTATAAAAATATTGTCATGTACCTTTAGAAAGATAAGGTTTTGGGTTGAATCGCATAAAAACGATGTCATGTACCTATCGAGAAATAGAGTATTTGATAGAATCATATAAAAATAATGTTATGCACCTATTGAAAGAGAGAGTTTTGGATAAATTGTATAAAAATATGTCATATATCAATCAAAAGATTTGTTTTTTGTTGAATCGTATACAAATGATGTCATGTACATATCTAGAGATAAGTTTTTTTTTGAATTGTATAAAAGCAATGTCATGTACCTATCGAGAGTTACGGTTTAGATGAATCGTATAAAAAGAATGTCATGTACCTATCGAGAGATAAAGTTTTTGGTTGAATCTCATAAAAACAATGTCATGTAACTATCGAAAGATAGTGTTAGTGTACCTATCGAAAGATAGAGTTTTTCTATAATTGTAAAAAAACGATTCCATGTACCTATCGAGATATATTGTTTTTGGTCGAATCGTATAAAAATGATGCCATGTACCTATCGAGAGATAGGGTTGTTGGTTGATTCGTATAAAAATGATATCATGTACCTATCGAGAGATAGGGTTTTTAGTTAAATCGTATAAAAACGATTACATGTCCCTATTGAGAGATAATATTTTTGGTTGAATCGTATAAAAATGATGTCATGTACCTATCGAAAGATAGGGTTTTTGGTTGAATCGTATAAACATGATGTCATGTACCTATTGCAAGATAAGGTTTTGGTTAAATCTTATAAAAACAATGTTATATACCAATCGAGAGATAAGAGTTTTTTATTATCTTATAAAAACGTAGTCATGTATTTATCGAGATATATGTATTTGGTTAAATTCTATAAAAATGATTTCTTGTACCTATCGAGATATAAGGTTTTTGGTTGACTCGTATAAAAATGATATCAATTACCTATCGAGACATAAAGTTTATTGTTCAATAATATAAAAATGATATTATGTACCTATTCAGATATATTGATTTGGTTGAATCATATAAAAATGATGTCATATCTTTATTCATATATAAGTTTTTTGTTGAATCGTATAAAACGATGTCATTTACCTATCGAGAGATAGGGTATTTGGTTGAATCATATAAATATGATGTCATGTACGTATCGAGAGATGGAGTTTTTGGTTATATCCTATAAAAATAATGTCATGTACCTATCGAAAGATAGGGTTTTTGGTTGTATCGCATAAAACAATGTCTTGTACTCATCAATAGATAAAGTTTTGGATTCATCATAAATAAATGATGTCATGTACTTATCGAGAGATATAGTTATTGGTTGAATCAAATAAAATGATGTTATGTACCTATTGAGAGATAGGGTTATAGGTTGAATTATATAAAGACAATGTCATGTACCTATTCAGAGATAGCAATTTGGTTGAATCGTTTAAAAACAATGTCATGTACTTATCGATAGAAAAAAAATTTTGGTTGAATCGTATAAAAACGATGTCATGTACCTATTGAGAGATAGGGTATTTAGTTTAATCATATAAATATGATGTCATGTACATATCGAGAGATAGAGTTTTTGGTTATATTCTATAAAAACAATGTCATGTACCAATCAAGAGATAGAGTTTTTGGTTGAATCGTAAAAAAACAATGTTATGTACCTATCGAGAGATAGGGTTTTAGGTTGTATCGCTAAAAACAATGTCATGTACCTATCAATAGATAGAGTTTTGTATAAATCGTATAAAATGATGTCATGTACCTATCAAATCTTATAAAAATAATATCATGCAACCATCGAATGTTAGGGTTTTTGTTATATCATAAAAACATGATGTCATGTACCTATCGAGAGATAAAGTATTTTCTTTAATTTTATAATAGCGATGTCATGTACCTATCAAGAAATATGGATTTTGGTTGAATCGTAAAAAATGGTATCATGTACCTATCTAGAGATATGGTTTTGGTTGAATTGTATAAAAATGATGTCATGTACCTATTGATAGATAGAGATTTGGTTAAATCATGTAAAAACGATGTCATGTACTTATCGAGAGATAGTGTTTTGGTTGAATTGTATAAAAAAATGTCATGTAACTATCGAGAGATAGAGTTTTGGTGGAATCGTATAAAAACGATATCATGTACCTATAGAGAGATATGGTTTTTGAATGAATCGTATAAAAATGATGTCATGTACCTATTAAGAGATAGGGTTTTTAGTTGAATCATATTAACAATATATCATGTACCTAATGAGAGATTGAGTTTTTCTTAAATTGTAAAAAAAACAATGTCATGTACCTATCGAGATAAATGGTTTTTGGTTGAATCGTATAAAAATGTTGTCATATACTTTTATAGAGATAGATTTTTTGGTTGAATTGTATACAAATAAATGTAATGTACCTATTGAGATATATGTTTTTGGTTGAATTGTAATAAAACGATGTCATATACCTATCGAGAGATAGGGTTTTTGTATGTGTCGTATAAAAAGGTTCTCATGTACCTATCAAGAGATAGGGTTTTTGGTTAAATCCTATAAAAATGATGTCATGTACCTATCGAGAGATAGGGTTGTAAATGATCGTATAAAAATAATGTCTTGTACCGATTTAGAGATCGGGTTAGGGTTTTGTTGGAATCTTACAAAAACATTGTCATGTACCTATCGAGAGATAGGGTTTTTGGTGGAATCGTGTAAAAATGATGTCATTTATCTATAGAGAGACAGGGTTTTTTATTGAATCGAATAAAAATAATGTCATGTACTTATTGATAGATAGGGTTTTTGGTTAAATCGTATAAACAATATGTCATGTACCTATCGAGAGATAGAGTTTTGATTGAATTGTATAAAAGCGATGTCATTTACCTATCGAGAGATAGGGTTTTTGGTTGTATCTCATAGAATGATATCATATACTTAACAATAAATAAAGTTTTGGATTAATCGTATAAAAATGATGTCATATACCTATCGAGAGATAAAGTTTTTGGTTGAATCATAAAAAAATGATGTTATGTACCTATCGAGAGATAAGTTTTTTGTATGTCTCGGATAAAATGGTTCTCAAGTACCTATCGAGAGATAGGGTTTTTTGTTAAATCGTATAAAAACGATGTCATGTATCTATCGTGAAACATGGTTGTGGATGAATCGTATAAAAATAATGTCTTGTACCTATTGAGAGATAAGGTTTTGGAAGACACGTCTAACCTTGATCAGCCAACCGAAAGCTTGGAAGACACGTCTCGGATAAACCTTAGAATGAACATAAATCATCCTCTTGAACTAGTAATGGGTAACATATCCTCACCCGTCCGAACTAGGCAACAAAATTCGGAACATTATGAAAACTCCGCTTTCATATCACAAATTGAGCCGAAAAAGGTGGATGAAGCATTGTAAGAACTCGACTGGATCCTAGCAATGCAAGAGGAATTAAACGAGTTTGAGAGAAATAAAGTCGGGTACCTAGTCCCTAGACCGAAAAACAAACCGGTTATAAGAACACAATGGGTATTCAGAAATAAACTCAATGAAGACGGTTTAGTTACGAGGAACAAGGCCCGGTTAGTGGCTCAAGGCTACAAACAGGAAGAAGGCGTTGATTTTGAAGAATCATTTTCACCTGTAGGTAGACTTGAGACAATTAGAATATTTCTAGCATATACAGCTTTCAAAAATTTCAAAGTCTTTCAAATGGATATTAAAAGCGCTTTTCTAAACGGTAAGGTAAATAAAGAGGTATATGTTAATCAACCTCCAGGTTTCAAAAATCCAGAATACGAAAATCATGTTTACCGGTTAAACAAAGCCCTTTACGGTTTGAAACAGGCTCCAAGATCCTGGTACGACACATTAACGCAATTCTTATTTAACCACAAGTTTACAATAGGCTCAGTCGATAAAACACTTTTCAAATTTGAGAAAAAGGAACACATATTACTTGTTCAAATATATGTTGATGATATTATTTTTGGATCAACCGATCCA